>NC_142800.1:74070002-74259460 GCF_049724085.1 Artemia sp. Qi Xiang Cuo
GTAGAGAAAAACCCATATCATGGCTTTTAGAAAGCTTGGGGTTCCTTGCCCTGAGGGGTGTGCGGAGGTGGGGGGGGGGGGGGGTTATCATCCTCAAAGACCTGATTTCCAAAACTTTCAACTATTTTGAACAAAATTGAATCTCAGAATTTTGATTGCATGTGTTTGGGGAAATGGTGGGTGTGTGAGGGGGGTTAGTTGCCCTCCAATCACTTTTGACTATTAAAAAGAGCACTAGCCCTTTCAATTTCCAACTGAATGAGCCCTTTTTGAAGTTTCTACTACAACGCTATCTATAAAAACCTTATATACCCCAAGGGCATAACTTACAACCCTTGCCCTGAGGGGTGTGGTGGGTTTGTCATCCTCAAAGACATAATTTCCAGAACTTTCAACTATTTTGAACAAAATGGGTATCTCAAAATTATGATTTGGGAAAATGGTGGGCATGAGAGGGAGGTTAGTTGCCCTCCCATCACTTTCAACTATTAAAAAGGGCACTAGCCATTTCAATTTCCAATTGAATGAATCCTTTTTGAAGTTTTTACAACAATGCTTTCTATAAAAACCTTATATGTCCCCAGGACAAGACTTACAACCCTCGCCCTGAGGGCTGTAGGGGCTTTGTCATCCTCAATAACCTAATTTCTCAATTTCCAATTGAATGAGCTCTATTTGAAGTTTCTACAACAACGCTTTCAATAAAAAACCTTATATGCCCCCAGGGTATAAATTACAACCCTTGTCCTAAGAACTGTGGAGAGAGTGTCCCCCTGAAAGGAATAATTTCTATATCTTTCAACTATGTTGAACAAAATGGCTATCTCAAAATTTTGATTAGATGCGTTTGGTGAAATGGTGGGCATGGAAGTGGTGTTAGTTGGCTTCCAATCATTTTCAACTATCAAAAAGGGCACAAGCCCTTTGAATTTCCAATTCAATGAGCCCTTTTCCAAGTTTCTATGACAACTCTTTTGATACAAAGTGCCCTGGTCTAAAACCAACCAACACAAAAAAAAAAAGAACATTGTACCAACATTTTTCTTTACCTAGGTTGTGCTGCCTATGATCAGAATCTAGTTTTGCAAAGTACAGTTTTCTCTTTGTGCCTGCTTCTTTGTCATAGTAAGGTGGATATCCATTTCTCTTTGCCCTTGTGATTCATATCTATTATTTTTGCACCTGCAACAGAGACAACAAGTAACCCAAGCAGAGCTAAAATCCAATTAAAGGGACTGCTATGTCTACTTACTTTCTCCAGTAAACCATAAACTACATGGAAATTAATTTCTATGGAACCCTTCACAAAGTGTATTTAAAAGACCCAGAACTTGTCACTAAAGCCCAGGCATGTGCATCAAAGGAAGTGACATAAAGTGACTCTTCAAAATTTCATGATTTAATACCAGGATCAGAGTTTAGAGTATATACCACAACACCAGTAAATAAAATGGACCAGATGGCTCTCAAATATGTCCAAAGATAGACAACAATATTGGCAAAAACATTTAAAGGTAAAGAAAACATGAGTCAACTATAGAGCATCAAGGTACCAACATTAAAATACTGTCCAGAAAGTGGCAACATAATAATGACCAACAGGCTGTTCCAGTCCAACAGCAAAGAAGTTCTCCAGCCTGCCCAGTCATTAAGAACCAGAAGCCATCAAGCAAAGCTGTTCTGCAAGAGTGTAAACATAAGAATGAGGAACCATTTTTTCTCTTACACTATCAAAAGCCAGTGGAATGATCATTACCTTAAATTACCTTAAATCGCACTTGCTAGCGATATGGACGAGTCCAGTGTACGCCAGTTAGTGATGATAGGGCCACGGGACATCAGCTTCATCCCATTGCATGAGCCATAGTTTGGTTTCCCATTCCTTATTGAGATTGGCTTTGAAACTGTCAACGGATGGTGAACTCACTGTTGTTTTGCTCAGATTGTTCCAGAGGCTTATGATGCAGCTGGAGAAGAAATGGTTACTCTTCCTTGTATTAGCACGCTTCCGAAAAGGCTTTGCTGAATGACCCCAGGTTCTTGATTACTGGGCAGGCTGAAAGAGGTCCTTGTCATCGGACTTGAGCAGTTTGTAGGTCATTATCATATCACCTCTTCGCCGACGGTATGTCAGAGTTGGTAGCTTGAGGCTCTGCAGTCGGCATGCATACTCTTTGTCTCTGAGCCCCTTTACGCATTTTGACGCCCGTCTTTGGACAGACTTGAGAGCCATCTGGTCTGTTTTATTAATTGGCGTGGCGACACACATTCCAAATTCTAATCTCGGTCTCACTAGGCTCTTGTAAAGTTTTGTGATTATTGCAGGGGATCTACTTGTCATTGTACGTTTGATGAGACCAAAAGTTTGGTTCGCCTTTGCTACTGCAGCTCAGGTGTGGCAGTTGAAATTAAGGTCTTTGTCTACAATGACCCCCAGATCTCTTTCAGAGGTACTCTCAGAGAGTGGCTGTCTCACACCAGCATTTGCTGACATCGAGTATTGCCATTATGGGTTATTTCTTCCAAAATGGAGAACCTTGCACTTTTTTACATTAAACTCGAGCCTCCATATCTTGGCCCATTTGCCAAAGCTGTCAAGATCTGACTGTATTGAGGTAACACCTTGCTGAGTTCCGACAGGACCAATGAACTTCGAGTCGTCCGCGTACAGGCTAAGCTTGCTTGTAACGGTTCTTGGAGCGTCATTAATATATACATTGAAGAGTGTAGGTCCCAAAACTGTTCCTTGAGGAACCCCGCTTAAGACCTCAGCTATTTCGGAGTAGTAAGCTCTGCCACCTTCACCAAAAACTCTGACCTGCTGCTTTCTTCCCTTTAGGAAAGACGTGATCCAGTCCACCACTCCCTCTTGAATTCCAAGTGCCTTCAGTTTCAAATGAAGCCTTCGATGGCAGACTTTATCGAAGGCTTTAGCAAAGTCTAGCAAGACCATATCCACTGGGAGACCTTGATCGAGGAGCTCAGTTATGTAATTATACGAGTCAATCAGATTGGTTTCGACTGATCTGCCTGGTTGGAAACCATGTATCATAGCAACATGTCTGTGATTTCACCAACTAGTGAAATATTTGAAACTAATCTCAACAAAGCTTAATTGGCAAAATCATGGCTCACAAAAAGGGATGCAGCAGATTTCCTGCAGCCCTTTCCTCACTAACTGACATACATAATATCCATTTATTATACTAGCAAGTTTGATTTTTGGTAATTTAAACTACCACAATTATTTCTGAAAAGAGCATTAAATAAAGAATCAAATTGTACTACTCTTTTTGTTTTTTAGAACTTTTCCTTCAGAATAGCCACGACTCTCCAGTGTTACCCAAATGGTAGAACAGCAACTATTCTATTTGGGGAGAGCATCAAACAAGGAACTACTGTTTTTGTTTTATAGTATTCCCTTTGAAGGAACGTACTATCTCACTGGTCCTACCCTATTACATTAGGGAGGAGTGTTAAACAGGAAATTGGGCAGATGACCTAGTGTCTTTTTGCTATTATAGCATTTCCCCCAAAGAGGAAAAAAAATTCTACATGAGAGGCATTTTTCTATCTTGAAAAGTAATTGAGGAAGGTGAATGAAATTCCCAAGAACAAATCCAGAGCATCAATGGCCCTAGGTAGGGAAAAAGTTCCAAAGTTGTCAGTAGCAGAATTCCAAAAGCTGTCAACACTTTAGCAGCACAACTTGTGTTTTGATAGCTTTGCTTTGAGTGAAAGTATTTTTATGTGTAAAAATGGTATTTTCAGACAAAATCTGCCAAGAAATTTGAAAACTGCCAAATAGCATTGCTACTTTGCTACCCCACTTTCTGCACAGTGCAATAGCCCCCTGGGGAGGTATTCTGAAATATCTACCTCTACCCCTTCTCTATTTAAAGGGCATTGACCTTCAATGGCCTTGGTATCAGTTTAGGATATCTACTCTCATGAAGGAAACATATTTCATAGGCAGCGCACTAGCGCTGCCTAAGTAAAGAACAATGTGGGCACAATGTGTTTTTTTTTTTTCTCCATACCCGGAGAAAAAACTTCATTTTCTTTCCTAACTCCATTTTCTCCATACTCCATACCCACATCATATCAAAGGAGTTGTTGTAGAAACTTCGAAAAGGGCTCATTCAATTAGAAATTGGAGTGGCTAGTGCCCTTTTTAATAGTCAAAAGTGATTGGAGGGCAACCATCCCCCCCATGCCGATCATTTCCCCAAACACTTCCAGTCAAAATTTTGATGCAGTCATTTTGTTCAGCATAGTTGATTTCCAGATAGAAAATATCTTTTTGAGGAGGACACTTCCCCACAACCCTCGGGGCAAGGGTTTTAAGTTATGCCCTGAGGGCATATAAGAACAATGTTGGCACAATGTACCCTTCATTATTTTTTTTCCTTTAGAGCAGAGCCCTTCAAATGGAAAGGGTTGTCGTATAGACTTCAAAAGGGGCTCATTTGATTGGAAATTGAGAGTTCTAAGGCCCTTTTTAATAGTCAAAAGTGATTGGAGGACAACTAGCCCCCCCCCCCCCCGCCCATAATTCCCCCAAACACATCCAATCCAAATTTCGAGAGTCATTTTGTTCAGCATAGTTGATTTCCAGATAGAAAATATGTTTTTGAGGAGGACACTTCCCCACAAACCTCAGGGCAAGGGTTTTAAGTTATGCCCTGGGGACATATAAGGTTTTTATAGAAGGCGTTGTCGTAGAAACTTCAAAACAGGTGCATTTGATTGGAAATCTACCCTTTTTAATAGTCAAAAGTGATTGGAGGGCAACTAGCCCCCCCCCCCCGCCCATCATTCCCCCAAACACAACCAATCAAAATTTTGAGATAGCCATTTTGTTCAGCATAGTTGATTTCAAGATAGAAAATTTGTTTTTGAGAGGGACATTCCCCCACAACCCTCAGGGCAAGGGTTTTAAGTTATGCCCTGGGGGCATATAGGGTTTTTATAGAAGGCATTGTTGTAGAAACTTCAAAAAAGGCTCATTTGATTGGAAAATCAAAGGGCTAGTGCCACTTTTAATAGTCGAAAGTGATTTGAGGGCAACTAGCCCCCCCCCCACACCCATCATTCCCCCAAACACATCCAATCAAAATTTTGAGCTAGCCATTTTGTTCAGCATAGTTGATTTTCAGATAGAAAATATGTTGTTGAGGAGGACACATCCCCAAATCAGTCGGGGACAGGTTTTTAAGTTATGCTGCGAGGGCATACAAGAACGATGTTGGCACAATGTACTATTTATCATTTTTTTCCTTTAGAGAAGGGTATTTCATATGGAAGGGGTCATTGTATAAACTTCAAAAGGGGCTCATTCGATGGTAAATTGAGTTCTAGTGCCTTTTTTAATAGTCAAAAGTGATTGGAGGGCAACTAGCCCCCCCCCCACCCATCATTCCCCCAAACACATCCAATCAAAATTTTGAGATAGCCATTTTGTTCAGCGTAGTTGATTTTCAGACAGAAAAGATATTTTTGAGAAGGACACTCCTCCACAACCCTCTGGGCAAGGGTTTTAAGTTATGCCTTGAGGGCATATAAGAACGATGTTGGGACAATGTCCTTTATATTATTTTTTTCCTTTAGAGCAGGGGTACTTCATATGGAAGGGGTTGTCGTAGAAACTTCAAATGGGGCTCATTCGATTGCAAATTGAGAGTTCTAGTTCCCTGTTTAATATTCGAAAGTGATAGGAGGGCAGCTAGCCCCCCCCCCCACCCATCATTCCCCCAAATATATCCAATCAAAATTTTGAGATAGCCATTTTGTTCAGCATAGTTGATTTCCAGATAGAAAATAATACTTTTTAATACTCAAAAGTGATTTGAGGGCAACTAACCCTCCTCTCACACCCACCTTTTCCCCAAACACATCTAATCCAAATTTTTAGATAGCCATTTTACACAACATAGTTGAAACTTTTGGAAATAACGTCTTTAAGGATGACAGCCCCTCCCCCTACAGCCCTCAGGGCAAGGGTGGTAAGTTATGCCCTGGGGGCATATAAAGTTTTTATTGAAAGAGTTGTCGTAGAAACTTCAAAAGGGCTCATTCAATTGGAAATTGAAAGGGCTAGTGCCTTTTTTAATAGTTGAAAGTGATTGGATAGCAACTAACACCCCTCTCACACCCGCCATTTTCCAAAACACATCCAATCAAAATTTTGCAGGCCAAATAATAAAGTACAAATAATACGCTGATTGATTTGAAGAGTGGAAGAAAAGACGAATTGAAATTGAAATGATCCAAATATATTCATAATTGCTATTTCCCTAGTAGGGACAGCTCTGTGCCACGGTTTGTTGATTAAAACACAAGGGGCTCTGCCCCTTGGGGTCCCTGACGCCTGTTCACTTGCTTTGTTGTGCATTTTTTTGCCTTTGGCTTGCTTTGACTGTTAATGTGCTTGCTGCAAAATCTCACAAATTCCTACATATTGCAACTTCCAATTGCTTAAAAGTGCTTATCAAACCCTTTATACCCTGATTTGAAACTTAGTGCTGTGCCTGCTTTTGACTTATATTGCTTGCTTAATTTATTATTGACTGAGGGCCCCCTCTGCTTGTAGCCTAGCCTAATTTTTTTATTTATTTGACAATTTATTTCCTTTTGTGATTTAATTTTGTTGTTTAAATTGTTTTAGCCCTTTGAGGTTTTATTTGTGATGACTAAAAGGATGGTTAGTAGTCCTGTCACCTCTGACCCAAATAACTCTAGTGTAAGGATTTTGGATTTAGGTGTTGAAGGTCCAAATGAGACCAGTAGGCCTAGGCTGTTGACATTGGGATGTAGAACAGTTATTGCCAAAAAACTGTTTCAACATCTCCTAAATCATGAGTGCAGGGGCCATTATGGTTCAATGCTAGAAAGACTTAGACCAGATGGCTCCATTATCATAATAGCTCTGAACCAGTCAGTAGCTGCTGCTATACTTTCTATTTCAGATATAGCAGTAAATGGATGCTAGGTAAAGTTTGTGCTTGGTCCTAGCTCTAACCCTTCTTTAATCAGAAACAGAAAAGGCATTGTCTTTTTCCCATCAGAGGAAGTCACCCATCTGGATTATTTTACCAAGAAGGTCCAATTTGATGACAGAATACAACAAGTGACATTGGCCTTTAAAAACCAAAGCCCATCAATTATCCCTTTGGTTTGCACCTTTAATCGGGATGTTCAGTTTCCTCTGAAAATCTCTGTTTGGGGTGCAAGGTATACAGTTAAGCAGTTTATCCCCCAGGTAATTCAGTGTTTCAATTGCCAAGGTTTTGGCCATATTGCCTCAAATTGCCACAGAGGCAGAAGATGTCTACTTGGTACTGGACAACACACACTCAATGAATGTCTCCAATCTAAAACAGTCAAGCAAGATCAGGTACTCAAGTGCCCTAACTACACTGGTATCCATACTGCTAATGCCAAGGAGTGCCCAGTATTCATGGAGGAGAAAGCAATTATAACTTACTCTTTCACCAATAATGTCTCCATGAGGACTGTTGCTGAGGTTTTGAAGAAAGGACTTCCTAAAAATACAGAATGCATCCCCATAGTACACACAGACTCTTTCCCTCCACTGACTACTAATCAGCTGAGGAACTCAACTTGAGGTACATGGCCATGTTTGAAGGTGTTGCAAAGCAGATCTCTGATCTAACTCAGGTTATTACATCTATTTGTGAACTTCTTTCTAAGTCAGCACCAAGACCTTTTCAAAATGCAGCCTGTAGCCTAAAAAAGTCAGTTCAAAACCTAAATAGAGAAGGTCCATTCCTTCCCACAATGTCAGCAGATACCAGCAGCCCTGACCTAGTTAGCCTAGATAAGTCAGTTGATAACCTAGTAAGTAGCACAAATAGGTCACATGGAAACCTAATTAGAGAAGGTTCATTCCTTTCCACAATGTCAGCAGATACCAGCCACCCTGGCAAAACAGAAAGGAAACGTAAAGGAAAGGAGCCTGTACCTAGCACAGAAGGTGCTACAATTCAACCTAGGGCCAGACCTAGAATGGCCCCTTCTCAGACAATTGACTAGTTATCTCTCCATTGTTTTCCCTTGGGTTTGGCATGATTGACCAAGCACAAACTTATTCAGTAATTTGGTTAAGACTACTGGTTTGGTTCATTCCTCAAGTTTTTTTTTTCCTGCATGTTTCCTTTCTTAGAGTTGCCTTATTTGTTTATATTTTGATCTAGGTGACAGGTTACAGGTTAAATGCATTATTATTATAATTGAGTTGTATAAAATTTGTATTTGTTGTTTGATAAGGTATTTGCATCATTATGGTTCCTGTTTATAACTGATGACAGGTGCTGATGGGGTTAACCCCTAATATAAGCAAGATAAATGGTAGATGGCTCCATATCATTTTAATATTGATGGTCATGATGCCCCTCCCATATTATTTTATTTTAGAGTTATCCTTTTTTCTATCTTATTTGTTTTATTATCCTTATCTATCCTTTCATATTTTATCTGATTAATTTTTATATATGGAGGTATGTAATAGGTTATAATGTGAAAATGTACTATGTATTATATTTGTGTTGTATATGTATTTTAATTGCTGTATGACAAAGCACAGTTGCATCATTTTGATTCCTGTTTTTCAATGCAGGCAGTTGCTGCTGGGGAATTACTCCCTACTAATAGCAAGATAAGTGATACATGATCAGGATCAGTGAATATTGACCAAAGTGACACCTAAGCAAGCTAGTGATTACAGAAGGCACAGAATAATTGATTGATACAAACGCATATGACCTTTTGGTTGAAAGCATCAAACCCCAAACAACAACAACAAACTATAAAGTCTTAAAAACAAAAACATTTAAAGTGTTATTTTCTTTTTCCCTGAAAAGACTATGTCAATACAAAATTAACAGAAATTAATTTAAAAAACTTTTTCCACAAAATAAGTTTTTAAAAGAAAAGTAAAGAACTCCAAACAAAAAATTAGCAAAAATAAAATAAATAATCTACCAAGCATGAAACTATCACAAATCAGCATCAATAAATAAATGAAACCCAAAACAAACAGAAATTACAATAATTAACTGAGTCAAACTCAAAACAAGCAGAAATTAACACAAGTTGGGCACAAAACCCCTATGCTTTCCCAAGGCCAGAACAAAATTTGCACTTTACTGAAAAAATACAAATGAATTTGCAGTGTAAGTTTATTATACATTCACTGATGCTTTGCAATCAAGAGGTTAATATCACTTGATTTATGAAAGCTAAAGAAGTAAAAACACTAGTTTTTTTCAGTAAAGTGCAACTTATGTTCTGGCCATGGGAAGGCATAGGGGTTTTGCACCCAACTTATGGTAATTCCTGCTTGTTTTGAGTTTGACTTGGTTAATCATTGTAATTTCTGTTTGTTTTGGGTTTCATTTATTTATCAATGCTGATTTGTGGTAGTTTCATGCTTGGTAGATTATTTGATTTTATTTTTGCTAATTTTTTGTTTAATGGAGTTCTTTACTTTTCTTTGAAAAACTTATTTTGTGGAAAAAGTTTTTAAATTAATAAAAAATAAAAATCAATTCTTGCTAAATAATATGCAAAAATTGTACTAGATAGATTCTCTAAGTATACAGAAGTTTCATTCACATTTTTTCATTAACAGATGAACTTTAAAATCAATTTTTCTAAGGTCAACTCAAACATCTAAATAAAATAAAAGCAGTGCAATTAGATTGATTATTTTATGCTTCTTTTTAACATAATAGTTGCTACTCTAACAATACATTCTCCTCACCTCCCCCCCACAGGATGGTTCCATATTTAGCCTTAATAATGTATTTCTTGGTCAATTTAATCTAGTCATGCATCATAACTCACTCTTATGTTAAGCCAGTTATTCTCTCAGTCTGGAATTTACCTTTGTTTGTGACTGAGTATGTAACTTACCAAAATATTGTTTGAAATGATTCTGAAAAGTGGATGATAACATGATAATCTGATTAATAGAAATATCATGCTAATTTTAAAGTAAGAATCTCATTGTTTCAGTATTTTCTTTTTTTACATTCTAAGGGCTATCTATGGGATCATCAGGCAGGGGAGAGGGAAGAGGTGCATTGTCAGAGAAGGCACATTGGAATAATATTTTATACTTTACTTTTGAAGAGGCTATTATATTTGTAAAGAGCATAAAAAAAAGGCATCAAGTGGTATATTCACTTTATTTGTAAGTCAATAATATGATTTGGAAAAGACTTACTGTTTTAAAGATAGGCCTATGCAAATCCATTTCCTAAATTTTGGAAATAAAACATTGATATGGCTTAAAATTCTCCTCAAATAATTGAAATTATATTTTTAGAGCTAAAGCCAGAGAAAAAGAAACTAATAACTGAAAATTAAGGTAAAATGTTGTTTTGTCAAAATTTCAATGGGTATAGACCACTCATGTAAGCAAATTTCAAGACCCTCTAGAGGGAGAAGGAGTAGAGGTAGGTACTTTAAAATACCTTCCTGGGACATACTTTGGTCAATATATACAAAATCATATTATTGAGTTTCAAATAAAGTGAATACACCATTTGATGCCTTTTTTTATGCTGATTACAAATATAATAAGCATTTCTATCGGAAATGAATTTCAGCCCCCCCCCTATATAGGCTATACCTAACCCAACCTAACCTATCCCTGAATTGGCATATATAGGTGGGGGGCTGAAATTCATTTCCGATAGAAATGCTTATTTTATTCGTAGTCAGCATAAAAAAAAGGCGTTAAATGGTGTATTCACTTTATTCCTAACTTAATAATATGATTTGGTAGATATTGACCCATATTTAAGCCTGTAGAAAAATCCCTGAAACTTTCATTTTTTTAATCCCACCTCATTCCAAAATAGCCAAAAGTAGCTAAAGTAGAATTTTATCAATGAAACTACATACTTTCTTGAGTTGGCCCAGATTTTTGTATTCAACAATTAGGCTAGATCTAGGATAGCCTAGTTAAGCATGACTCTTTTCTGAAATGGCTGCATTTTTTATCAGATGTTCCTGACATATCTAAGTCTTCTGAATTGATAATGTCCTTAGGAGACATTAAAATGTCACAAACCCATTATTCAGACTTCCAACGCCAGCAATAGCTGCCTAGTGATTTCTAGCCTAGACAGCACATGAAATTATATTTGAATTGTTAGCAAATTTGCCGATTAGATCACGCAGAACTGCCAACTGAAACAGCCTAGAATCGAACAGAAAACCGTACTCTTTAGTTTTCCCTATATTTTATCCCTTTGAAATACAAGTTGTGTTTCAGAACTGCGTGGTGCGATTACACCGGACCTTGTGCCTATCGGGCCTGCGCTAACAGGGCCTCACAAAAAAACGTGGAATGTACAGCTGGGGTTTCTAAATGTGGGCCCTTTTTATGTGGAGCGGGGTCAGCGGTTGCAAAAGTATTAAAACACCGTTTGTTAGGGCCTTTTGACTTTTGAAAGATGTAGTGGTTGCAAAAACAGTTTGACAAGGGGGAATGGCAAGCAGCTTGAATGTAGTTAGTTCCAGGAGCGAACTTCAACAATGAAGTAGGGAGTGGGTTTGAGTTACAGTCTGATGTGCATTATGTTTCGCAGAACTCATCCCTGAGTCTTCTGCTGGAAATGTGAAAGAGAAAAATACTAAAGGGTCAGGCACTTCCAGACTCTTCTTTCAGACTAAACTACTAAATTCAGTCATGCAATAACGAAATGTACTTATATGAACAAAGCATTTTGTATAGAAGGAGTTGTTGTAGAAACCTCGACAGGAGCTCATTCGATTGGAAATTAAAAATTCTAGTGCCCTTTTTTAGATTCAAAAGGGATTGGAGGGCCACTAGCCCCCATCCACGCTCACCATTTCCCCAAACACATCCACTCAAGT
Organism: Artemia sp. Qi Xiang Cuo; assembly: GCF_049724085.1. Taxonomy (NCBI): domain Eukaryota; kingdom Metazoa; phylum Arthropoda; class Branchiopoda; order Anostraca; family Artemiidae; genus Artemia; species Artemia sp. Qi Xiang Cuo. The sequence continues at coordinate 74,081,913 of NC_142800.1, forward strand.
TTTGACAAAGCTATTTTGTTCACCTTAATTGAAAGGCACACTAGGAATGACCCCCCCCCCTTGGAATCCTCAAGGCCATTGCTATAATTTATGCCAGTTGCCCAATATTAACATATTATATTTTTAAGTGGTGGTCGTATAAACATTGGAGGTGGTTCATTTGACAAGAAATAACAAGTTCTTGTGGCCTTTTTAAGAGTCAAAAGTGATCAGAAGGCAACTAGCCCCCCCCCCCCCCCCGACGCCCTCTTTTCCCCAAATTAAGCTGATAGCAATTATGAGATAGCAGTTTTGCTCAGAATAGTCTAAAGATTATATATAAAGATCTTCGGGGTTGACATAACCACGCCCCCCTGTGCCTGGGGACAAGGGTTGTAAGTTATACCCCGGGGTGATATAAGGTTCTTATGAAAGGGGTATATAAGCTTTAGAGAAGACTCCTCTGACTGGAAATTGGAAGTTCTAGTGCCTTTTTTAGAGACAAAAGTGATTGGAAGGTGACTAGCCCACCACGCCCATCATCAGAGGCAACGCTATAGTGTTGCCTATAATAAAGACCATAAGGCTTCAATGTTTTACTATTTATTTTTTTTTCCAGAGGCATTTAATATGGAATGGATGGCAGTGTAAACTTCGGAAGGCGCTCATTCAATTGGAAATCAGAAGTTCTAGTGCCCTGTTTAAGAGTCAAAAGTGATCGGAGAGCACCTGGCTCCCCCCCTAATGACCTTTCCCCCCCAAATGCATCAGATAAAAATTTTGAGGTTGTTTTGTTAAAAATAGTTGAAAGGTCAGATAACAAAAATTCCGTTGTCGACACAACCTCCCAGGGCCAGAGGGCAGGTGTTGTAAGTTATCTCCTGGGGGCATATATGATTCTTATGGAAGGAATGCTCTCATAAGCTTCAGAGAGGGCTCATTTGACTGGAAATTGAAAGTTCCAGTTCAATCTTTAAGAGTCAAAAGTGATCAGAGGGCCGATAGCCCCCCCTACGCCCTTTTCCCTGCAAATGTATCAGATAAAAATTTTGAGTTAGCCATTTTATTAGGCAGAATTGGAAGGTCAGATCAAACAAGCTCTGGTGTCGACAAAACCCCCCAGGGCCCGGGGGTACGCGTTGTAAGTTATGCCATGGGGGCATATATGGTTCTTATGGAAGGGATGCTCTTATAAACATCAGAGAGAGCCCATTTGTTTGGAAAGGGAAAATTCTAGTTCACTTTTTAAGAGTAAAAAAAGATCAGAAGGTAACTAGCCCCCCCCCCCCACATGCCCTTTTCTCCCAAATGCATCAAATACAAATTTTCAGATTCCATTTTGATGAAATTAGTTGAAAGGTTAGATAGCAAAAACTCTGGTGTCTACACAACCCCCAGGGCCCGGGGGCAGGTGTTGTAAGTTTATCTATGGAAGGGATGATAGAATAAATTTTAGAGAGGGTTCATTATGATTGGAAATTGAAAGTTCGATAGTTCCGAACCTCTCTAAGGTAGCGGAATCATTTATATATCGTGAACTTATGTCACAAGTCCGGGGCTCTCTTGATCCATACCAATACGGGTGCTTGGAAGGTAGTAGTACAACTGTTTATCTTGTGCGTCTGTATCACCTTATTGTTGAGTGGCTTGACCAAGGAGGCACAATTGTGGATCTCCTCCTAGCCGACTATAGAAAAAACTTCGACTTGATACTCCATTATACTGCAGTGAACAATCTGAAGGTTATGGGAGCTTGCAGACATATTCTCTTATTAATAATAGATTTCTTACGCGACCGACTACAGAGTGTATATGGTCTCTACCCAGGGGAGACTGATTTGGAATGGTCTGAGCTTACGTGTGGTGCCCCACAAGGAACTAAACTCGCTGCCTTGTTGTTCTTGGTAGTGACCCACTTCGTCCCTGCTGATTTTGACGAACGGTTCAAATTCGTAGATGACCTTTCCACCCTCTTAAAATACCTCATTGAGAAGTCTCAAACCGTTCCCCAGTTCAGTGAATCATTTATCGTCAATTTTAGAGGCCAGTGTTCTGAAAACAGCCTCCGAATCAACAAAACAAAAACCCAAATTCTTAGATTTAACCCTCTCAAACGGGATTTTCAGTGCCCCCTTCCATCATGCCAAAGTGCATTGTTGGTAGTTATACTTGGTGTTACGTTCAGCGTTGACTGTTCGTTTAGCCTCCACATCCAAGGGGTAGTGAAAAAGGCGAACTGTGCCATGCGTACCCTTTTACTGATGCGAAGATTTGGTTTTTCAGTGCCGCAATTAAATTCAGCCTACCTGGCATATATTCGCCCGTTATTAGAGTATGCGTACCCTGTATGGGGTCCACAGGTTCAGAACACTGCCTATATGAGCGAAGTACTCGAATCAGTCCAGAAAAGAGCGGTGAAGGCCATACTGTCTGATCAGTACACCGATTACGAATCAGCACCGTCTGAACTAAATTTGCCGTCACTCCACGATCGCCGTTTTCAACTTATCTGTAAATTTGGTCAGTTTCTTCTGACAAGTGATAAACACAGAAATATATTACCCCCAATGCTGACAAAAAAAGTAACTACAAGATCAAAAGCAACAAAGTTAGCCCAGCCCAAGTGTCGCACTAATCGCTTCAGCAATTCGTTTGTTTCTTTTTATGTTTCTGTCTACAATAAGTGACATGTGTATTAATTTTTTTGTGTCTTTGTTCACTTTGTAAATAATAGCGCGATAGTCGGGATTTAAACCCTGACTACGAAAGCTTTTATGTTAATAAATGATTCTGATTCTGATTCTTTCTAGGAGTCAAAAGAGATCCGAGGGCAACTAGCCCCCCAGTCCCACGCCCTTTTCCCCAAACCCATCAGATAAAAATTTTGAGATAGATATTTTTTTTAATAGTTCAATCATAAGATAACAAAACTCCAGGGTCGACACAACCCCCAAGAGCCCGTGGGCAAGTGTTTTAAGTTATGTCCCGGGGGCTTATAAGGTCTTTATGTAAGAGGTGGTCGTATAAACTTCAAAAGTGACTCATTTGACTTTTTATGAGTCAAAAGTAATCGGAAGGTGTCTACCCCACATACGCACGCCCTCTTTTCTCCAAATGCATCCGATCAGAATTTTGACATAGCCAGTTTGTTTGAAATAGTCGTATAAACTTCGAAGGGGGCTCATTCGATAGGAAATGGAAAGTTCTAGTGCCCTTTTCATGACTGTCAAGTAATCAGAGGGCAACTAGCCCCCCTCTTACGCACTTTTTCTCCCAAATACATCAGATAAACATTTTGAAATAGGTATCTTATTAAAAATAGTTAAAAGGTCAGATAACAAAAACTACGGTGTTGACACAAACCCCAGGGACCGTGGCAGGCGTTGTAAGTTATGCCCTGGGGGCATATATGGTTCTTATGTAAGGGATGCTCGTATGAGCTTCAGAGAGGGCTCATTTGATTGGAAATTGAAAGTTCCAGTTCACGTTTAAGAGTCAAAACTAATCGGAGGGTAGCTGGCACCCCAACGCCCTTTTATCCTCAGATGTACCAGATACACATTTTGAGATAGCCATTTTGTTAGAAATAGTTCAAACATTAGATAACAAAAACTCTGGTATCGACAAAACCCCCAGGACCAGGGGCAGGCGTTGTAAGTTATACCCTGGGGGCATATATTGTTCTTATGGAAGGGATGCTCGTATAAACTTAAGAAAGGGCTCATTTGATTGTAAATTGAAAGTTCTAGTTCACTTTATAAGAGTCAAAAAAGATCTGAGGGCAACTAGCCCCCTCGACGCCCTTTTTTCCTCAAACCCATCTGATAAAAATTTTAAGATAGCCATTCTTAACAAATAGTTCAAACATCAGATAACTGCCACAGGGGTGTATAAGGTTTTGTGTAAGGGGGGGGGGGCGCGCATAAACTTCAAAGGTGGCTCATTCTATGTTTTTATCAGTCAAAAGTGATCGGAAGGTATCTACACTCCCCTCGCTCATACAACCCCTCCCCCCTCATAAACACACCCTCTTTCCTCCAAATGCATCCGATCAAAATTTTGAGACAGCAAGTTTGTTTGAAACAGTCCAGCGGTCAGATTAGAAGCTTCGGGGTCGATATACACCCCCGCCCCACCTACATCCCGGGGAAGGATTGTTATTTATATCCCGGGGGCATATAGAGTTTTTCTCATGGAAGAGGTTGTCGTATAAACTTCGGAGGGACTCAAATGATTATAAATTGAAAGTTTCTAATTCCGTTTTTAAGAGTCAAAAGTGATCCAATGGTAAATGTCCCCCCCCCCCCCCCGCCAACCCTCTTTTCCCAAAATACATCCGATAAATTTTTTTTTATAGCTATTTCGTTTGAAATAGACCAAGAGATCATATAACAAAAACTTCAGGGATAATACAGCCCTCCCACAAAAAAACTGGGATTCACAATGGTAACTTATTAAAACAATAGGTTTTTTGTTTATAGTAATCACTGGCTAAAAATAACCACTTTTGGTTTAATTAGGTTATGTAATATGGTGTTTCATAGGCAGCGCTAGCGCTGCCTAAGAAAAGAACGATGTGGGCACAATGTGTTTTTTTTCTCCATACCCGGGCACTTCGTATCGAAGGAGTTGTCGTAGAAACTTCGAAAAGGACTCATTCGATTGGAAATTGGAATGGCTAGTGCCGTTTTTAATAGTCGAAAGTGATTAGAGGGCAACTAGCCCCCCGCGCCCATCATTCCCCCAAACGCATCCAATCAAAATTTTGAAAGAGCCATATTATTCAGCAGAGATGATTTCCAGATAGAAAATATCTTTTTGAGGAGGACACTCCCCCAAAACCCTCGAGGCAAGTGTTTAAGTTATGCCCTGAGGGCATATAAGAACAATGTTGGCACAGTGTACCATTTATTATTTTTTTCCTTTAAAGCAGGGCACCTCATATGGAAGAGGTTGTCGTAAACACTTCAAAAGGGGCTCATTCGATTGGAGATCGAGAGTTCTAGTGCCCTTTTTAATAGTCGAAAGTGATTAGAGGGAAACTAGCCCCCCCCCCACGCCCATCATTCCCCCAAACACATCCAATCAAAATTTCGAGACAGCGATTTTGTTCAGCGTAGTTGATTTCCCGATAAAAAATGTGTTTTTGAGGAGGACACTCCCCCACAACCCTAAGGGCAAGGGTTTTAAGTTATGCCCTGTGGGATTTAAGGTTTTCATAGAAGGCGTTGTCGTAGAAACTTCAAAACAGGCTCATTCGATTGGAAATTCAAAGGACTAGTGCCCCTTTTCATAGTCGAAAGTGTTTGGAGGGCAACTAGCCCCCCCCCCCCCCCCAAGCCGATCATTCCCCCAAACACAGCCAATCAAAATTTTGAGATAGCCATTTTGTTCAGCGTAGTCGATTTCCAGATAGAAAATATCTTTTTGAGGAGGACACTCCCCGACAACCCTCGGAGCTAGGGTTTTAAGTTATTCCCTGGGGGCATATAAGAACGATGTTGGCACAATGTATAATTTATTATTTTCCTTTAAAGCAGGGCACTTCATGTGGAAGTGGTCGTCGTAAAGACTTCAAAAGGGGCTCATTCGATTGAAAATCGAGAGTTCTAGTGCCCTTTTTAATAGTCGAAAGTGATTGGAGGGCGACTAGCCCCTCCCCGCCCGACCAGAATTCCCCCAAACACATCCAATCAAAATTTTGAGATAGCCATTTTGTTCAGCGTAGCGGATTTCCAGATAGAAAATGTGTTTTTTGATGAGGACACTCCCCCACAACCCTCAGGGCCAGGGTTTTAAGTTATGCCCTGGGGGCATATAAGGTTTTTATAGAAAGCGCTGTCGTAGAAACTTCAAAACTGGCTCTTTTGATTGGAAATTCAAAGGGCTAGTGCCCTTTTTAATAGTCGAAAGTGATTGGAGGGCAACTAGCCCCCCCACGCCCATCATTCCCTCAAACACATCCAATCAAAATTTTGAGACAGCAATTTTGTTCAGCGTAGCTGATTTCCGGATAGCAAATTTGTTTTTGAGGAGGAGACTCCCCCCCCCAACCCACAGGGCAAGGGTTTTAAGTTATGCCCTGGGGGCATATAAGGTTCTTATAGAAGGCGTTGTCGCAGGAACTTCAAAACAGGCTCATTCGATTGGAAATTCAAAGGGCTAGTGCCCTTTTTGATAGTTGAATGTGATTGTAGGGCACCTTGCCCCCCCCCCCTACGCCCATCATTCCCCCAAACACATCCAATCAAAATTTTGAGATAGCCATTTGGTTCAGCGTAGTTGATTTCCACATAGAAAATATGTTTTGAGGAGGACACTCCCCCAAAACCCTCAGATCGAGGGTTTTAAGTTATGCCCAGGGGGCATTTAATGTTTATAGAAGGTGTTGTCGCATAAACTTCAAAAAAGCTCATTCGATTGGAAATTCAAAGGGCTACTGCCCTTTTTAATCGTCAAATTAAAAATAATTTAATTGTCAAATGGAGGGCAACTACCCCCCCCCCCACGCCCATCATTCCCCCAAACACATCCAATAAAAATTTTGAGATAGCTATTTTGTTTAGCGTAGTTGATTTCCAGATAGAAAATATATTTTTGAGGAGGATACTCCCCCACAGCCCTCAGGGCAAGGGTTTTAAGTTATGCCTTGGGGGCATAAAAGTTTTTTTTATAGAAGGCGTTGTCGTAGAAACTCCAGAAAAGGGCTCATTTGATTGAAAATAGAAAGGGCTAGTACCCTTTTTAATAGTCGAAAGTGATTGGAGGGCAACTAGCTCCCCCCCACGCCCATCATTCCCCCAAACACATCCAATAAAAAAAATTTTAAACGTAGTTGATTTTCAGATAGAAAATATGTTTTTGAGGAGGATTCTCCGCCACAGCCCTCAGGGTAAGGGTTTTAAGTTATGCCCTGGGGGCATAAGAGTTTTTTTATAGAAGGCGTTGACGTAGAAACTAGAAACTTCAGAAAAGGGCTCTTTCGATTTGAAATTCAAAGGGCTAGTGCCCTTTTTAATAGTCGAAAGTGATTAGTTATATTTTTGTTGTTGTTGTTGTTTAGACCAGGGCACTTAGTATCGAAGGAGTTGTCGTGGGAACTTTGAAAGGGGCTCATTCGATTGAAAATATAAAGGGCTGATGCCCTTTTTAATAGTCGAAAGTTATTGGAGGGCAACTAATCCCCCTTCCACTCCCATTTGCCTATTGTGTTTAAAAACTAAATGTTACCTTAATATTAAATCAAAATGCACTGTGATAATGCTAATTCCCAATAAGGCATCTCAGCAGTATCCCAATAACGACTGAGGGTATTAAGTCCAAACTTTCGAGGCTACTTCTGCTTTTAAGATTTAACCAAATCAAAATAGCGTAAGTGTATCCAAGCTATCAAAGAAAGTAAACGGATTTTTTTGCGAATGGTACCAAGTTTTCCATTCCATGTCAACTAAAGGAGGTATGAAACTAAATTAAACAGTACTATTTGTGTTCAGATTTTTAAAAGGGTGTATGTTGTTAAAAATTGCTGAAAATTTTTCTCCAGCATACAAATAGCAGGCCAAACTATAAAAGGCCCGTTTTTTAGCACTAAGATCTTACATCTAAGATCTAGCATCTTTCTGCAAAGATTATCGTTTTTTTTAACTCATCTTTGTTCTAAGATCTTACAGCTCACTGATGTTAGCAAAAAGTGTGAAGACCGCCACTGTTCTGCCATATTGAAAAATGATGAGATAACTTTGATGATCTACTCATCATTGTTCTCAGACCGCTAATCAGAGTAGAATGATGAAAGACATTTGCAAAAAAACGACCAAAGGTGTAAGATCTTAGTTCAAAGATTTCATTTTTAAGCTTTTTCTTACAAAAGATGTAAGATCTTAGAAAATTGATGTTTGAAAAAACGGCCCTAAAGTCTTAAAGACGAAAAGATTTAAAGTGTTATTTTCTTTTTCCCTGAAAAGACTATGTCAATATAAAACGAATCTTTTTAATCTTATAAAGAGAACAATATTGTCTTTTTTTTAGGGGTTTAAGTAAGATATAGAACCCAAATTCAATGCCATGCCTCTGTTCGCAGAGCATAGATACAACAAATCTTCCACTTTAGAATACTTAACAGCCGAACAGGCTATGGCTGATTTCGCAGGGAATTAGTAGAACCCTATCAGGAGGTCCCACGGGGCACCCCTGCTGCCACCTACAACTTTTTTTTAACACCATATATGGGCATAGAGTCATTAGGGAGAACACGTTGTTAATGGGGTCAATGACCTCTTTTTCCAAGGTCGATGTTGTTGTTGTTGTAAGTACACGCTCTCAGCGAATGTCAAGGTCGATGTAAGTGCACGCTCTCAGCGAATGTCAAACACCTGTGCTGTCGACCTCAATTCACCTATCGTGAATCAATAATTCCCCTTAGAAACAACAAATTAATTCCCCTTTCTTGACAGATCAATCAACCAATGACATCATCTGTCAGACTTTTTTCGCATAGAAACGATTCTCCAGGAATAGATCCAAGTCATTAATGTCTTTGCCTCGCAACAACTCTTTTGGTCGAACTCCAAAGGATATTTATAGCCAAACTCCATGGAAGCAATTCTCCAAGAAACAACTTAGCGATGAATTGTTTTAGCGCAGGAATCAGGTTTCTTATTAATTCGAAATGCATTAGCGCATAGATGCCAAAAACAAAAGGAACACGCTGAATTACGTTTAGGGATTATTTGGGCGAAACTGATTTAGACAGGTTATGGAACTATTTCGGCGAAACAGTTAGAGACATTTTAAAAGATGATTTTTGAAGACATTTTAGAAGAGAATTTAATGGTGAAACTCTGTGGTCGTTATAATACACAAGTTTCATTTGAACAGTGTTGTGAGGTCCTCTAACCCAACCCCAAAGGGTTCCAATCCTCCTACCCCCACCCCGAAGGAAGCCCCCCGGCCTCCCAGGCCCCCCAAGCTCCCCCCGGGCCCCCCGCGCCCCACCCGGCCCCCCCAGCCCCCCAACGGCCAGCCCCGGGCCCCCCAAAGGCCCATCGAGCTCCCAAAGGACCAACGGTGTCCCAAAGGCCCTCCACCGGTCCCCAAATGTCCCCCAGGCCCCCAACTGCCCCCCGGACCCCCAAAGGCCCTCCCGGTGCCCCAAAGGCCCTCCCTGTGCCCCAAAGGCCCTCCCCCGGCCCCCAAAGGTCCCCCGGACCAGAGAAGCGCCACCGGGATGCGCCTTGGGCCAGGAAAGCGCCGCAGGATGCACCGCAGGGATGCGCCGCGGGTCAGGAAAGCGCCGCAGGGGATGCGCCGCAGGGAGGCCCCGCAGGAAAGCGCCGCAGGATGCGCCACAGGGATGCGCCGCAAAAAAAAGTAAACTAAAAAGTAAAAATTTCGAAATGTTATCCCCCAAACGCCCTCCTCAGACACCCAAAGGCCCTCCCCTGGTCCTCAAAGGCCCCCCGGGCACCCAAAGGGGCCAACCGGTCCCCAAGGGTCCCCCGGGCCCCCAAAGGTCCTCCCCCGGTCCCCAAAGGTCCACTGGGCTCCCAAAAGACCACCCAATCCTCAAGGGCCCCGGATCCCCAAACGCCCTCCCTGGGCCCCAAAGGTCCTCCCCCGGTCCCCATACATGCACACAAAAACTTACACACACACACAAAAACTTACACACACACACGAAAACTTACACACACACACGAAAACTTACACACACATGCAAAAACTGACACACAAACACACACAAAGATAAACATACACACACACACACACAAAAAATAACACATTCACACTAAAAATAACATGCACACAAAATATAAAATGCAAAAAAAAAACTAAACACACACACACACACAATAACACTTACACACACACACGACAAAACTTACACAAACACAATAATAGACACACCAACACTTACACACACACACACACAAAAACTAACACACACATTCCCAAAATAAGAATCACAAACTTACTGAATTTCAATAAATTTATTACTCACACAAAAAATTACACACACTCAAAAAAAATTACACACACAAAAACAAAAATACACACACACACACTAAAACTTAAGCAACCACACGAAAACTAAAAAACACACACGCCAAAAATTACACACACACAAAAACTTACACACTTAACATATCACAGTTAAATTGTCTTAATTTTTCAAATTTCATTTTGAATTTCTGTCGTGAAATGAAAGAGTTGGAATATTTCAGTAGTGACTTGTTGTGCTTTACCTTCTCACAGTTACATTCTCTTGATTTTTCGAAGTTCATTTTGAATTTCTGTCATGAAATGCAAGATTTGGAAAATTGGGGTCTTAGTCCACCAGCCCGAATTGTTGAAATCCACTAGCTCACTATTGGGGTCACAGTCCACCAGACTGAACGGTGGAAATCCACTATAACAGACATGTGGTCTTAGACCACCAGCATGAAAGGTGGACATCCACTAGCTCAATATTGGGGTCTCAGTCCACCAGTCTGAATGGTGTAAATTCACTGTTTAAGTTAGGTTAACTTATCATTAGCGCTCATTATAAGTTAACCTAATCTTTTGCGGAGAGTATGGTTAGGTTAGGCTAGATTAAGTTAGGTTAGGATAAGTTAGGTTAGGTTAGCCAATGTACGCTTCACTTAGGTTAGCTTAGGTTAGGTGAGAGACAGGCAAAAAGTGAGGTGTATGATTAGGTTCGGTTAGGTTATCTTAAATGCGGGGCGTGGCCGTTTGTTGCTTATAGGTGCGCAGACGTACGACCGCGGCCGTAGGCTAACCTAGCCTAACCTAACTTAACCTAACCTAACTTAATCTAACCTAACCTAACCTAATCATACACCTAACTTTTTGAAAAATTAAGACAATGTAACTGTGATATGGTAAGTGTGTAAGTTTTTGTGTGTGTGTAAGTTTTGGCGTGTGTGTGTGTAAGTTTTCTTGAGAGTGAGTTAGTTTTATTGTGTGTTTTTTTTAGTGTTTTTGCGTGTGTTTATTTGTGTGTGCATGATTATATTTTTTTGTGTGTGTAAGTTGTTATTTGCATGTAAGTTTTTGTGTGATTGTAATTTTGTGCGTGTGTGTGTTAGTTTTTGTGTGTGTGTTAGTTTTTGCGTGTCTCATATTTTTTGTTTGTAAGTTTTTTCTTGTCTGTTAGCTTGTTTGTTCGTGTGTGTGTGTGTGTGTAAGTTTTTGTTTGATTTTTATATTTAGTGTGAATGTGTTAGTTTGTATGTGTGTGTGTGTGTGTTTGTGTTTGTGTGTGTGTGTGTGTTTGTGTGTGTGTGTGTGCTTTTTTTTGTTTGTGTGTGTGTGTAAGTGTTTGTGTGTGTTTAAGTTTTTGTGTGTGTGTGTATGTTTTTGTGCGTGTGTGTATGTTTTTGTGTGTGTGTAAGTTTTTGTGTGCATGTAAGTTTTTGTGTGCTTGTAAGTTTTTGCTTGTGTGTGTTATTTCTTGTGTGTGTGTGTGTAAGTTTTTGTGTGTGTTATATTTTTTGTGTGTGTGTTTTTTTTTGTGTTTTTGTGTAATTGTGTGTGTGTGTGTGTGTGTGTTAGTTTTTTTTGTGTGTGTGTGTGAGTTGTTTGTGTGTATGTGTGTGTGTGTGTGTAAGTGTTTGTGTTTGTAAGTTTTGGGGTGTGTGTGTGTGTTTTTGTGTGTGTGTGTGTATGTTTTGTTTGTGTGTGTGTGTGTGTTTGTAAGTTTTTGTGCGTGTGTGTGTGAGTTTTTGTTGTGTTCATGTGTTAGTTTTTGTGTGTGTGTGTGTGTGTGAGTTTTGTGTGTGTGTGTGTGTGTGTGTGTGTGTAATTTTTTTTTTTATTTTTATTTTTTTTGTTATTTTTATTTTTCGTTTTTTTGTTTTTTTTTTTGTGTGTGTGTGTTTGTGTAATTTTGTGTGTGTGTGTGTGTGTGTGTATTTTTTTGAGTGTGTGTGTTTGTTTTCGTGTGTGTGTGTGTATGTGTTCGTGTGCTTTTGTTATTTTTTGTGTGTGTGTAAGTTTTTGCGTGTGTGTGTGTATGTTTTAGTTTTTGTATGTGTAAGTTTTTTTAGTGTGTGTGTGTGTATTTGTATGTGCGTTTTTTTGTGTGTTTTTTTGTGTTCATTTTTCTTTTTTTTTTTGTGTGTGTGTTTGTGTGTAATTTTTTGTCTTTGTGTAATTTTTGGCGTGTGTATGTGAGTATTAGTGTGTTTGTAAGTTTTGTTTGTGTTTTTGTTTGTGCGTTATTTTTTGTGTGAATGTAAGTTTTTGTGTGATTGTTAGTTTTATTGTGATTGTGTTATTTTCTGTGTGTTTGTGTGTGTTAGTTTTTGTGTGTGTGTGTGTTAGTTTTGGTGTGTGTGTGTTAGTTTTGGAGTGTGTGTGTAATTTTTCGTAAGTGTGTTTGTGTGTAAGTTTTTGTGTGTGTGTGTAAGTTTTTGTGAGTGTGTGTAAGTTTTTGTGTTTGTGTGTAAGTTTTTGTGTGCATGTAAGTTTTTGTGTGCATGTAAGTTTTTGAGTGTTGGTCTAAGTTTTTGTGTGTGTGTGTGTAAGTTTTTGTGTGTCTAAGCTTTTGTGTGTGGATTTAAGTTTTTTGTGTGTGTGTGTAAGTGTGTTTTTGTGTTTGTTTGTAATTTTGTTTGTTTTTAAGTTTTTTGTGTGTGTGTGTGTTTGTATAAGTTTGTGTGTGTGTGTGTGTGTGTGTGTATTTTTTTGTGTGTGTAATTTTTTTCTTGTGTGTTTTATTTATCGTGTTTTTTTTTTTTTTTTTTGTGTGTGTGTGTGTAATTTTTTGTGTGTGTGTGTGTGTGTGAGTTTTTTTGTGTTCATGTGTTAGTTTGTGTGTATTTGTGTGTTTGTGTTAGTTTTTTTTTGTTTGTAAGTTTTGGAGTGTGTGAGTATGTTTTAGTGTGTGTGTGTGTGTGAGTTTTGTGTGTGTGTGTGTGTAAGTTTTTTTGTGCATGTAAGTTTTTGTGTGCATGTAAGTTTTCGTGTGCATGTGTAAGTTTTTGTGTGTGTGTGTGTGTGTGTGTATTAGTGGGCGTGTTTGTGTGTATTTTTTTGCGTGTATTTGTATTTTTTCTAGTTTGTTTTTTAGTTGTAGTGTTTTTTTTTTATTTTTTGTGTGTGAGTGTTATTTTTTGTGTGTGTGTAAGTTTTTGTGTGCATGTAAGGGGACCGGGGGAGGGCCTTTGGGGCCCAGGGAGGGCGTTTGGGGATCCGGAGCCCTTGAGGATTGAGTGGTCTTTTGGGAGCCCAGTGGACCTTTGGGGACCGGGGGAGGACCTTGGGGGGCCCGGGGGACCCTTGGGGGCCGGTTGGCCCTTTTGGGAGCCCGGGGGACCTTTTAGGACCAGGGGAGGGCCTTTGGGGGTCTGAGGAGGGCGTTTGGGGGATAACATTTCGAAATTTTTACTTTTTAGTTTACTTTTTTTTGCGGCGCATGCCTGCGGCGCTTTCCTGCGGTGCCTCCCTGCGGCGTATCCCCTGCGGCACTTTCCTGACCTGCGGCGCATCCCTGCGGCGCATCCTGCGGCGCTTTCCTGGCCCAAGGCGCATCCCGGTGGCGCTTCTCTGGTCCGGGGGACCTTTGGGGGCCGGGAGTGGGCCTTTGGGGCACCGGGAGGGCCTTTGGGGCACAGGGAGGGCCTTGGGGGTCCGGGGGGACAGTTAGGGGCCTGGGGGACATTTGGGGACCGGTGGAGGGCCTTTGGGACCCCGTTGGTCCTTTGGGAGCTCAATGGGCCTTTGGGGGGCCCGGGGATGGCCTTTGGGGGTCTGGGTGGGCCTTTGGGGGACGGTTGGCCCTTTTGGGAGCCCGGGGGACCTTTGAGGACCAGGGGAGGGCCTTTGGGGGTCTGAGGAGGGCGTTTGGGGGATAACATTTCGAAATTTTTACTTTTTAGTTTACTTTTTTTTTTGCGGCGCATCCCTGCGGTGCATCCTGCGGCGCTTTCCTGCGGTGCCTCCCTGCGGCGCATCCCCTGCGGCGCTTTCCTGACCGGCGGCGCATCCCTGCAGCACATCCTGCAGCGCTTTCCTGCGGCGCATCCCGGCGGCGCTTCTCGGGTCGGGGGGACGTTTGGGGGCCGGGGGTGGGCCTTTGGGGCACAGGGTGGGCCTTTGGAGCACAGGGAGGGCCTTTGGGGGTCCGGGGGGCAGTTGGGGACCGGTGGAGGGCCTTTGGGGACCGGTGGAGGGTCTTTAGGACCCCGTTGGTCCTTTGGGAGCTCGATGGGCCTTTGGGGGGCCCGGGGATGGCCTTTGGGGGTCTGGGTTTACCTTTGGGGGCACCGGTGGCCCTTTGGGAGCTTGGGAGGCCTTTGAGGACCGGGGGCTTCCTTCGGGGTTGGGGTAGGAGGATTGGAACCCTTTGGGGTTGGGTTAGAGGACCTCACAACACTGTTCAAATGAAACTTGTGTATTATAACGACCACATAGTTTCACCATTAAATTCTCTTCTAAAATCTCTTCAAAAATCATCTTTTAAAATGTCTCTAACTGTTTCGCCGAAATAGTTCCATAACCTGTCTAAAACAGTTTCGCCCAAAATAATCCCTAAACGTAATTCAGCGTGTTCCTTTTGTTTTTGGCATCTCTGCGCTAATGCATTTCAAATTAATAAGAAACCTGATTCCCGCGCTATAACAATTCATCGCTAAGATGTTTCTTTGAGAATTGTTTCATTGGCCTTTGGTTATTAATATCCTTTGGAGTTTGACCAAAAGAGTTGTTTCCGAGGCAAAGACATTAATGACTTGGATCTTGTCCTGGAGAATCGTTTCTAGTCGAAAATTGTAAAAGTCTGACAGATGATGTCATTGGTTGATTGATCTGTCAAGAAAGGGGAAATTAATTTGTTGTTTATAAGGGGAATTATTGATTCACGATAGGTGAATTGAGGTCAACAGCACAGGTGTTTGACATTCGCTGAGAGCGTGCACTTACATCGACCTTGACATTCGCTGAGAGCGTGCACTTACAACAACAACAACAAATAAATCGACCTTGGAAAAAGAGGTCATTGACCCCATTAACCACGTGTTCTCCCTAATGACTCTATGCCCATATATGGTGTTAAAAAAAAGTTATAGGTGGCAGCAGGGGTGCCCCGTGGGACCTCCTGATAGGGTTCTACTGGAATTAAGGATATTGTATTTCCATTTTATATTTATTGGCGAATAAAACTCTTGAACTCTGCTTACACATCTTAGAAAAACGACAAACGGTACAGAGAAAAATCCTGTAATTGCATTTGGTGGGTCATATGGAGGAATGTTGGCTGCCTGGATGAGGGTGAAATACACTCATATCCTCCAAGTGTTTATTTTATACCATTAGATAAATTATTTAGTCGTTTAGGATATCAGTTGTAACAATTAAATGCAGTATAGGATATTCCCACATTTCGGAGATAATTGCCAAAATAGGTTTACTAAACTGTGCTCAGAGAGAATCAGCAGGGCAACGTATTTTTAATTTCTCTTCAATCCTCCTAAATTACGTTGCCCTGCTGATGAAGTTTGCTAACAGTTTTAGGGAATTATCTCAAATATATGACAATGTCACATAATGACCTTTAGGCGCGGCAGCGGCGACATGGCCAAACTTTATGAGGGTTAAGAAATATAAGTGGAGGCAAAGGGATATGGGCCCTATTGACTCATTTCCCGCTCTCTTTTTCCATACTTTATGACCATTGAATTCTCGAACCTGAAACTTTGTTTTTAATTGTTAATATATTTATCAATGAATATCCAATCAGTCCAAAAGTTCAGAAGCGGATTTCATGTTATTTTTCTAAGAATTGTTCAAAGACCTTATGTCACATCATCAAATAGAATCCAAATACAATATTTTTTGGGGGGAGGGGGGTTCTTTTTAGGCTCATTAAGGTTTATCATAGTCAGCGCAATAGCACTGCCTAAGCAAAGACGATGTGGGCACAATGTGTTTTTTTATTTATTTATTTTCATTTATTTTTCTTTAGACCAGGGCACTTCGTATTAAAGGAGTTGTTGAAGAAATTTTTAAAAGAGAATTTTGAAAAGAGCACATACGATTGGAAATTGAAAGCGCTAGTACCCTTTTTAATAGTCGAAAGTGATTGGAGGGCAACCAAACTTCCTCCCACACCCACCATTTTCGAAAACACCTCAAATCAAAATTTAGAGATAACCATTTTGTTCAGCGTAATTGAAATGTCAGGAAATTATGTCTTAGAGGATTGCATTCTCCCCCCCCCCCCCCGCCAAGCCCTTAAGACAAGTTTAAGTTATGCCCTGGGGGCTTATAAGGTTTTTATAGAAAGGGTGGTCGCATAAGCTCAGGAGGGGGCTCATTGGACGGGACATCAGATGTTCTTGTGCACTTTTGAAGAATCAAATTGATCGGGAGCAGCCCCCCCCCCATGTCGTATTAACACAGATGTATCTGATATATATTTTGAGATAGCCAAATGTTCCAAAATAGTACAAAGATCATACAATAAGAGCTTTGGGGTTGACAGAATCCCCCTGAATCCGGGGGTAAGGGTTGAAAGTTATGCCCTAGGGGTATATAATGTTTTTATGGAAGGGGTGGTCGTGTGAACGTTAGAAAAGGCTAATTTGATTGAAAGTGTACAGTTCTAGTTCCCTTTTAACATTCAAACATGATAGAAAGCAACTATCCCCCCTGCTCCCTGACATCCTCTTTTCCCGCAAAGCATTCAATTGATATTGTGAGATTCAATTGAGATTCTGTGCCATTTTGTTATCAATAGTGCAAAAATCACATAACAATGTCTTTAGGATAGACCCAATCCGCCAGATTCCATGGGCAAGGGTTTTAAGTTATACCCCGGGGCATTTAAGGTTTTTATGGAACGGGTGGTAGCATAAACTTTGAATCTGATGAAGCTCATTTGATTGGAAGTCGGAAGTTTGAGGGCCCTTATTAAAGGTCAAAAGGGAATGGAGGGCAATCAGCCCCCCCCCCTGCAACCGTATCATTTCCCAACACATATGCGATCGAAATTTTAAGAGAGCTATTTTGTTTAGTATTGTCGAAAGGTCCGGTAATTCTGTCTTTGGGGATGTCAACCTCCCCACTGTCCTCAGGACAAGGGCTGTAAGTTAGGCAATTCGTTCAGTGTTTTCACCTAGTATATGTTATTGAGAAAGGCATGCATGTTTAAACTTTACTTTCCAGGAAGATGAAGGGTATTCAGGTAAAATTTTCAGGGAAAATTGTGGGGAGTGTTAAACTAAATCAAAACACGTTATGTGTATACGGATTGTCATAAAGGGTGCAACACAGGAATAACTGGGTATTTTAATTTGCAAAATTCAGGAAATAATAAGGGAGATATCTCAAGAATTGATTTGGGTATTAAGTTGGAACTTTCAGAGAAGGCTTAAAGGGGAAGATCATCTCACGAAAAGGTAATATGTGCACACTACTGCCAATACTACTGTTACTGCTACATTTAATGCTATTACTACTACTACTACTACTTCTATTGTAAGGTTAAGAGCATTGAGATGAAAATTTCAAAAAGCATATGAAGATACAGGTTATAAAAAGGACATATCAGCAATGTCATAGCAATGGCTAATTGTAATAAGTTGAAACTTCCAGCACTTGATAAGAGGGATGTTCTACTGACCAAAAGGCAATATATTAATAGTATTGCTGCTAGTAGTATTACTGCTATTCAATACTATTTCTAGTAATATCAATATTTCTACTATGACTACTATCCCAACTATGCCTTAGAGTATGAAGGTGAAATTTTCATGGAGTTTTGAGGGGGGAATGTGAACTGAATCACAACACGTATATCTGTAAGGAGGTTGTCAAAAGAGCGTAACAGCAATATCTTAGTAGCAGTTTGGCGTGTGAACAGGAAAATAACAGGGCTTGTTGTGAGGGATGTTGAACTAACCAAAAGAAAATATTTGCATCCTAATGCTACTGCTTCTACTCATACTAATATTACTCTTACTGTTATTACTACTTCTATTACTATTAGTGCCACTAGAGCTTAGGCTATTACAATTAATTCTCCTGCTACTACTACTACTATTGTTAAAACGAAGGATATTAAGATGAAAAATTTAGTATATATAGAAACCGTATGGAACTAATTCGAAACACACTATGCCCACAAAGGTTGTCAAGCAGACGCATCAGAAATGCTTCAGGAACGGTTGATGGTATTAAGCTGAAACTTTCCGCATGTGTTGAAGGGGATCATTGTTAAAAAAAAACAAAAACGGAAACCAATCAGAACGGAGAACCACCTAAGATTAGCAACAAACGATGCTGTTTGATTTTGCAAGAAACGATGCCAAAGTGGCTTATTGCAAATTTATCCTTGTATATAAAAATAATCGGCTTCAAAACGGACTGAAAAGTCAAAATCTGTTCTAGAGAATCTATTAAAATTAGCGAAAACAAAGGGTGCAAAACGCATTTGGCTTTACATAACATATATATTGATAAATTAAGCAAGGAAAAACGGGTTTTAATTTCAACAAAGCAGTGACAAAAAATCAAAACAAAACAACACTTTAATTAAAAAATATTCCGGCCCCACGTGCGGGAGCGTTTCTCAAAGGCTCCCGTTGAGAATTAGCCGAAATATTGGGAAAATGTTTTAATTAAAGTGTTGTTTTGTTTTTATTTTTGTTCACTGCTTTGTTGAATTAAAACCCGTGTTGATTGCTTAATTTTAAATCCGACATGGTGGGTTTGAGTCTGTTTTACACGGATCTTAGACCATAAACCCAGAGCTAGAATTTGGTAGGTATTTTAAAATGCCTGCTCCAAGCCGTTTCAACAAAACTCCTAGTCCTTGGTATTACCATATATATACTGAGGATGAGCATAAGCTTTTGAACGTCTATTGTCTTAGGATGGAAATTTTCTTCAGAAGAATTCTGTTTTGTTTTCAAAGATAGCTACCAAGCTTCACAAGGTTTTGAAAGATATATAAATTTTTGTTTTGACCAATATATTTGTTAAAACTACATTATGACGGGAATCAAATTTTTCAGGAGTCAAAAACGCTGAAAATTTTCCTACGGATAATTCCCTCGGTACATCTCCACACGCAAAATTGAATAGGCAAAGAGAAAGTAAGACAAATAAAAATAATTTCATATATATTTTCTGTCAAATCCTCTCAGTGTAAAAATTTCTTCTGGAAAGTTCACCTTTGGAAATTTCCCTCCACACGGAAAATTATCCCCCTGGAAACCCACCCCAAGTAAAAAATTGCCCCCTCCGAAAAATCTCTGTAAACTTCTCAATAACAAATGATATTGGCTACACAAACAATGGTTAAATTTTATAACTTAAAGACCAAAGGCTGGGTGGGGGGGGGGGGGTTATGTTATAACATATATATATCGAAAAATTAAGCAAGAAAAAACGGGTTTTAATTTCAACAAAGCAGTGACAAAAAATAAAAACAAAACAACACTTTGATTAAAAAATATTCCGGCCCCTCGTGCTTAGCCGAAATATTCGGAATATGTTTTAATTAAAGTGTTGTTTTGTTTTTATTTTTGTTCATTGTTTTGTTGGAATTAAAACCCGTGTTGTCTTGCTTAATTTTAAATCTGACATGGTGGGTTTGAGTCTGTTTTACACGGGTTTTTGACCTTAAACCCAGAGCTTGAATTTGGTAGGTATTTTAAAATGCCAGCTCCAAGCTGTTTCAACAAAACTCCTAGTCCTAGGTATTACCATATATGCTGAGGATGAGCATAAGCTCTTGAACGTCTATTGTCTTAGGATGGAAATTTTCTTCACAAGAATTCTGTTTTGTTTTGAAAGATAGCTAACAAGCTTCACGAGGTTTTGAAAGATATATAAATTTTTGTTTTGACCAATATATTTGTTAAAACTACATTATGACGGGAGTCAAATTTTTCAGGAGTCAAAAACACTGAAAATTTTTCTACGGACAATTCCCTCGGTACATCTCCACACGCAAAATTGAATATGCAAAGAGAAAGTAAGACAAATAAAAATAATTTCATATAGAAGTTCTGCATAAAAATTTCTATTGGAAAGTTCACCCTGTAGCGATGAAAACTTTTAGTATTTATAGCGATGAAAAAATGTTATTTGTGGCGATGAAAAATTGGTTGGCTATACTAAATGTGGTGCTAAATACTGACCGCGTCAAAGGCGATATTATGCCCAAAGGTCGTGAACTTGATGGGAGAAAATAGAATATGTAGACATATAAATGTGGCCTCTTTTTCTAGCTATCTGGAGATCAGATTCCTCTGGGAGCATTACCTTGGAGACATGCGAACTAATTACTTATTATTAGACTAGATGCAGACATACAAAATGAAATAAACAAAGATAAAAAAAGGCAATAGATTTATTGAACTTACATACTTAGGTGCACAGCAATAGGTCACTTCAAATGACAATAACGGTGACAACGATGGAAGAATATAAGAATTTTGTCTGAATGGTTTTGACTCTGATTTACGAGTAGTCTCAAAAAGCACTTCTACCCCACTATCAAAGGTAGCTCTTCAGTCCTGCGCTGTAAGAACGGGCTCATAATTGGCCCGAGTGGCCCCAAGGATGCGAACCTTTCGTCCAATAATTTCTTTTAAATATTTCTGATGATTCAAGCGTTCATACGGTTCTTACCATTTAAACTTCCTTAGAAATATTGAGCGTAGCATTTTTTTGTTACTAATTATCTTAGCGAAATTCGAACGGTTAGCGTCGTTGTTTGACTGAAGCTAGAATGCAATTTCTCTTTTTGCTGATTAAGAATTTAGACTCTTGGAAGCGGTATTTGACCTCAATTTGGGGACATTTAATTTCTGTCCGAGTTATCTTTAGAAGGATAGAATCTTGTATTTTAAATATATAGCATTTTTCTCCCGGTACGTTTCACCCTTCCCATCAATTAATTACGCCCCGTCATTAGAAATTGCTGGCCTTTGGGCTTTTAAAATGTTCGCCATTTATTAACTATTTCTTCTACATAATTGTTTTAGATTTATGTTATGGCTTAATCAGGAGTGCTAAAAATTTTCTTTATTACTTTTCTTATTTTATTCTACATCCCTATCTAAAATTCATCTACCGGACTAAGATTATTCATGGTTCTAGCCTAGCTACTATACTAAAGATTTTTTTTTTCGATTTTTACAAGGCTTTTTTTTTTTATTTTGCTTTATGCATTACGTACTACATTATATATAAACTACATTAAACGGATAACATGATAAAACTATACCTAATTCTATATGAACATCTAGTAGTACATACATGAATGATTTATTATAAACCGTATCGTGTTTGCCATATTTACTTATAACAGGAAAATGCTTTTACGATTGGGATTTTTAATTTATCCCAGTTATTAGGAAGTGCAATAAGTAATTTCGAATATATTTCATCAACTTCGAGTCATCAGTGTGCGCAATCATACTGTTGAAAATTATTGTCTTTCACTCCTTTCGTCTAGGCAAAATTCTTGAAAGCACTTACGATATGGTTTCTTCATGGGACAGTTCAAGCACGATTGTGTTCACATGATGAGCTTTCTCTAATTGTCAACTGGGAAATGACGCTTCCAACTGCAGGTGTTGGCATACGCTATCAGGGTTCACTCTCAACTGCTTTTCCTTTGATATCTCATAGGGTGCTTTATCATTAAGTGGTCGAACACGAGGCGTGCGCATATTTTCTTCTCATCATATCATTTTTAGGATGATTTGAGGCACTTAGAGAATGTATCTTCGTGGAAAATTGTTCATTTGTGCCTTTTATGAAATTGTTAGCTGATGGTTTACGTCGATTAACCTTTGCGGTGATTTCCTAGGCTAATCACGGGGGAATTGAAGTTTGGATTTGGATCGGGTTGACATCCAAGTATTGGGACTTTTTTAACATAATGTGTTTAATTTCAACTTCAAACATCTTCAAATTTCATTTAACTTCAAATATCGCTAAATATCGTTTATCTTGTACTGATCGATGGGGTTCTCAGAATTAAACTTCAAATTGTCTTTAACTTCAACTTCAAATATCTTCAAATATCTTTAAATATCATTTAACTTCAAATATTGCTAAGTATAATTTAGTTTCCAATATCATTAATATACTGTCACATGATTTTGTGGCCGAATACGGGTATTCATGGTGATATCTATGTATTTATATCTTGTATTGACTGATCGGGCTCTCAGCATTATGGTATTATATAGTTCGACAAAGCACTGGATACTTAGATTCAAATATAATGTTACCTGACACGTAGCATAGTTCATGGTCGAAGAAACAACGATCAAAGGTAACTGTTGTTTTCATAGACGAAGCTGGGATGAAAATTGCCTGGAGTCTATGGTGAGTACTCTTCGTTGGTTGATATATGATGAAAATAGATGCTACTAGGTTGTATCTGTACTGGGCAACTCATTATAATGCTCAATATCCAATGTTTCCATCCACTTCTTGTAATAAAAATAACGAGGCAGAATCACACGTTCTTTGAAGTAAATACTCATAGTACAAATTATAGTACAAATAAGTCACGTTTGAGACAGAGTTAATTAAATACACTAATATTAGTACATAAAAGTAAATTTTCATTGTTTTGGTTATAATAAAACGACACAATTCTCATTGGGAAATTCAATAGATATACATTTCTTCTAAGTTGTTATAGCCTAACGACGTTATAAAATATTAATTCTTCAACTTTAAGTGTGGTCTCTTATTATACTTTCTAATATACACTACTACATAAACTTTATTTTAACTTCTTTCAATACTTAGTCTATTTTTACATTTGATTTAAAATAATCATTTAAACAGAGTTTATGCTACATGGTTAATTTTGAGGTCTTATTTTACAACATATTTCATGCCTGCATTGTTCACGCACGTCTGTGCTGTTTAAGAAACGCATGTTGCAGCGTCATAACCACACAGTTTTACGTAAACGATACTACAATGAGGGAACAAGACATAACAAGGACGAGTGGAGACCTCTATACCCACTCGTTTTCTAATGTCTTCCCTATTTCTTGGCTTAGACGTTCTCAGGGGGTGTCGGGTTTAACCTCTGCTTTTCAGCTGTTTCCCCGTGTTCTTCTCTTGGTTTTCGCCTTCTTAGTCTCAGGATTTTTCCGTAATTACAAGTCAACATTGGTGCCTCATATTCGCCTTTCGAATAAGGTAATTAGATGCAGGATTTCCAAGCTTGCCCGTGTAGATTCCAGTTGATGCTTGGCAAAGAATATAAGCGTAATGAAGAACTGACATCAATATCTTTTTAGAAGGCTATTGTTTGAGCAAACCCTTCAGCACTAAATAAAAAAATATGATATTAAAGTCTTATTAGAATACGTTAAGCGAAAAACATCTTCACATTAATAGGGAATTGATTGTGGGTTTTACTTAGTCGCCATTGGACATACACAGGGTTTCAATCCATATATCTTAACTGATCAAATGGTTTTAAAATTTTACATATTATTACTGATATATAATTCAACATCCGCCGTGAAATTCTACATATAAACGTATCAATAGCCAACTATTGGTACATATATTTCTTGAGTAAGAAACACATGAATAAGCAAACTTGCAGCACATAATTACCCTGGTATCCTATTTTATGTGTAGGCCTAAAACAATTATAATCTGCACTAAGACAAAATATTTCATATAATTAGACGCTTCTGTACTGATAATTTCTGTTTTGGATAATATCCATCTTGGTTAGGACATGGGTCGACTTTTCATAGAAAATCCAAGGGGACCGCCAAAACCCATCAAATTAAAAGCTACATGGGCTTTGAGTTTCTCCCCAGGCTTCCCACAAAACGTGGTCCATCTATTTATATTTGGTAACACAAAACTTAATACTGAGTAGGGGATGATTTCCATAGTTCATTTGTAGAATATAAGTTGAATTTCACGGAGGAGTAAAGGGACGTATCCTTGCTAAACTCAAATAGGCTACTTGGGCTGGGTGAGAATCCGAAATCTTCGATTCCCTGAGTGTTGTCTTACACCCGGTGTCCAATGACCAAGTATAATAACAACACGTATAGGATCGATGATATTGTCTTTGAAAACACGGTCGGTAGGGGAGACTGAACCTCCCCTCCCCATGATATAAATTCCATTATTGACCTCAATAACTGGGTGCATTATAGGTTGTCCAACTGATTAATTCACGTTTATAGGGGTATAGTAAATTTTTGTAAAGTAGCTACCTAGTAGGTAGAATGTGCCACACAGGACCTAAAAACACTATTTGTCACCATCGGTCGACCACGAGCTTCTCACCTTGGGCCTTTCTCCCTGATCGCCGACGTTTTGAAATCACTCGTATTATTTTTTTTTCTCATTAATATTTACTTGGTTAACTTTACTTTCAAACTTTCGAATTTATTATGGTGTTAAATTTATTATATTTGAAATCTGTCTTTACATTAATTAGGGATATTTCCATCTGTCAGGTTTTTTAACCGTTCTAACTGACTGTGTCGTTATTTTCTCCTCTGTTTCTTGCGGTTTTTTCTTTTCCAGTTTTTCTAACGAAATAAGGTCAAACTTTTTGTATTGTTTTTTCCAAAATTATTGGCCTTTTAATCTTGTTTCCTTCACGTGTGCAGCTACTGAATTCGGTTTTGATTTCCCTGTTTCTTTAACTACTATATGGTCTGATTCGCCGTCGGACTCTTCCGAACTGGTTTCCGACGAATCCGGATTGGAACTTTTAGAGGTGGCACTTATTGAGGTATCACCTGCCCTTCCTTCGTAAATTTCTACTCCTCTGGAAGTAGAAGGAAGTAGAAGGTCCTCGCCTTGAGTTTTCAACTCGGGAGATTTGAAAGATTCTTGAGAGCTTTGGGAGGAATCAATAGTTTTTGCGGGGTTCATCTACTGTCTGAAGGCCATGTCTTTAGGGGGATGGGGCATTCTTTGCAATAGGGATTCCCTCCGTGAAGTCCACTGTTTAGGTTTGACCTTGGACACAGTTATATTCTGATCTTGACCTTGCTGTTCGTCCTTGGGAGTTATATTTTTGAGCAATGTACTTTAACTCGTTTTTATGGAAAAGTCTTTTAAAGCTATAGCCTCTTGTAGGTATGTATTTCTTACATTTACGGGAGGAGTTTCTTTACATTGATACTGGGGGTCTCTACAGCTTTGTTTAATTTTTCCTGTACAGACGGGGGCCTTTCTATCGGTGTTGCAGGGGAAACCATATCGTCAGAAAATCTTTTGGGGGGACCTAAGGTCAAAATTCTATCGGGGAAAAATTGGGTTTTTGGATATATTGTATAATCTAAATCTCTTGCGCTCGCCGATGAATAACTTTTTGGACTTTTTGGCGTTTTTATTTCAGGAAAAAATCCTGGTATTAGGGATTTTTTCTTAGGAACAACTAGATTTTTCATAGCTAAAAATTCTTCAAAGTTTTGTTCATCACTGTCATTCTCGAAATAGTCTTGCTTGAAATTAAAGGGTTTTAGCTCTGCCAATCTTGACCTAGGGGGCTCATTTTCTACATCTGACGAATCAGTGCAGGAGGGATCTGATACCCATCTATTTGGAAATTTGTCTCTTTTTATTCGGCTAACATGCGCCTTGTAAGTTCTTGCACTTTCGGGGTTTTCCATTTTAAAAGTATAATCGTTATCATAATTTTTGACTATTCTGTACGGTCCAGAATATTTGTTGGAAAGTTTTTTTCCTTCCATTTTTACTTCGTTCTTTAGGTAAACGAAGTCTCCTACTTTGAAATCTATACTCCCCTTGACTTTGGGTTGGATTCTTAGCTCTTGGTTTATTTTACATTTTTCCAACTCTTGCCTAACTTTTTTATAAGTTTTCCTCATGCTATTTATGAATTCTTGTTTGTAATCTTCTGAGTTGTTATAATGCTGCCGAGATTCAATAATCTCATCATACGGGATTTTAAAATCACGACCAAAAAGTAAATAAAATGGGTTATCTTTGGTTGTTTCGGAATAAGCAGTGATGATTACGTTAGTTAAATAAGGTAAGAATTTATCCCAGTCGCTCCTATTGTCTTTCGTATAAATACTTAATATGTTCGAAAATATTTTATGCCTATTTTCTATTTTACCATTAGCTTGTGGGTGGTACGGAGCTGTCACCATTTTCTCTATATTAAGAAAACTCATTAAGTCTTTTGTTACTTTCGAAACAAAATTGCTCCCGTTGTCACTAAAAATTTTATTAGGAATGCCAAATTTTAAAAATAATTTTGCTAACGCCTTACTTGTGGCGTAAGCACCTTGATTTTTTAATCCTTTTGCAAAAGTAAATTCAGAAAAATGATTATAATCAAAAGAATACAAGTATGGCCTCTGCTAGAAACAGGTAAGCCTCCACTTGTTCCGTATAGGTCAAATGAGATAATATTAAAGGGGTACTTTGCTATCGGAATCCTCCTTATTGGAGGATTAGGGTAAGCTGGGGGGATTATTCTTAAGTTACATACTTCGCATGTACTTATAAATTATTTAAGTTTTGTCAGTGCAGACGGCATGTAAAAATATTGTTTCAATTTATGGAACGTTTTCATTACACCTAAATCTCCACCTGTATCTGAATGAAAATATTCAAATGCAGGCACTACTAATTTTTGTGGTAACACAGGTATTATCGAGGTTTGGTTTCTATTTGCCTCAGCAGTCACAATTCTACACAGTATTTCTTCATCCAGATCATAGTAAAAATTATCTATCTATTTTCTAAGAGTTTGGAATTTATCCGGTAACGCATCATAATTCACAAAATAATCAATTAGTGCTACACACATTTCGTCCTTTTTTTGCTTTCTTTTGATATTTTCCAAAGACAAGGGACAGTAGTTATTTTTATTTTCTTTTACCGTGTGTTTGACTTTGTTTTTCTTACATCCATGTTTACTCTTAGCATTTATAGCGTTAACTTCATTTTCCTCAGTTTACGACGGACTATTTTCTGGGTATCTACTCAAAAAGTCACAAGCTGCATTTTCTTTACATTTTAAATGTTCAAATTCGTAATCTAGGTCTTGGATTTTCATAATCCATCTAGCTAGAATGCCCGTGGGTTTTTAAATGTGCGCAGGTACTGCAAGCTTTTATGGTCTGATCATAGTATAAATTTTCTACCAATTAAATAATGTCTAAATTTGTCCAAGTGGTGGATGATAGATAATAATTCTAAGTTTGTGGCGGAATAACTACTTTCGCCTTTTGATAAAGTTTTACTCGAATAGCATATAACTTTTTCTATTTGTTTTTGTTTAGGCGTTCCCTCTAGAGGATTAGGGTTTTCTACTGGGATTATTTGCGAAAGAATTGCGCCAATGCCTTTTGAACTAGCATCGGTTGTAACCACAAATTTTTCGTTTTCGAAATCAGGGAGTGATAATATTGGTAAAGAAGTGAGTGCCTTTTTTGAGACGGTCTAGGGACGTTTGAGCTTCCTGGGACCAGGTAACATTATGGGAGTTCCCTTTAGTTAATTCCGTGAGGGGTTTCGCAATTTGGGCGTAATTGCGTACGAATTTTCTAAAGTAGCCAGTAAGACCTAAAATCCCTCTTAATTCTTTCATAGTCCTGGGGGGCTTGAGGTTCTCAACACATTTTATTTTATCAGGGTCTGGGGATATCTCTCCTTGGGTTACTACTACTCCTAAAAATTTAATTTTAGGTTGAAATAAATTTACTTTCTCTGGCCGGCATTTTAAATTGCCTTGCCTGAACTTCTTGAATACCTTAGTTAACGTTGCTAAGTGTTGTTCAGTGCTTTCTCCCATGCATATCACATCATCGACATAATAAATTATAATCTTTAATCCTCTTAACAGGTGCAATAGGGGTCTACATAGCGCGCTTTAACTTGTTTTCGCTCCAAATGGTACTCTTAAGTATTCATATGAACCACATTCAGATGCTGAAAATGCAGTTTTATGGACATCCTTTTCGGCTATTTTCACTTGGTGGTAGCCTTGGGTAAGGTCCAAAGAAGTAAAAATTTAGTTTTTGCTTGAAATTGAGTCAAGAATTGCATCTATTCTTGGTAAAGGAAATTTGTCACTAACTTCTTTCTTATTAAGGGCTCTATAGTCTACTACGAGTCTAAGATCTCCTTTCTTTTTTGGTAATATAATCACTGGTGCGCTGTATGGACTTATACTTGGGCGTATGATTTCGTTTTTTTCTAATTCATGGATTTTATTTTTAAACCACTCTTTGTGTTTATATGGCACACGATATGGCTGTTTCGCTACGGGATTACCAGTCGTTAAAATTGAGTGTTCATAAAACGGTATCAGCCCGATGTCATCTTCAGATGCAGAAAATACATCTTTAAAATTCTATAATAATTCGCATAATTTTTTCTTAAGTTCCGAGTCCGTAATATGATCCATATTAAATTTGTTTAAAAATTGCGATTTAGTTAAAGAATATTTGTTATTTGAAGTTTTAATACCGTTAACTAGGTTTCTTCTAGAATTTTCCCATCTATTTAAATCATTCTCCGTTAAAATCTGGATTTGAACTAAACACGTTCCCTTTTTAATTGTAATTGTATCATTTTCGTGATTATTAGTTACCCAAATAAAACCTTCTCCTTTGTCATAAGATATAATCTGTTCCTCGCATAGCAGATTTTCGGGTATTTCAGATGGGGTCGCAAACCATATTTCTGATTTGCTAACCACTGGCTCAATCATCTGTGATATTTGAATTTTTTGCATCGTTTTGGGAGGGACTTTTGCTTGCCTTATCGCGAATCAGTAATATTTCTCTTTATTTTCATTATGTATTAGTTTTCTACTTATGCTCTGTCGCACCATTTTGGTATCTTGTAGGTCTGCGCGGGATGGCATTATATTATCTCGCAGGTCTATTATAATTTTGACTTTTCTTGACCTATATTGTCACATATCTCCTATTACAGTATCTTTAAATTAAGTAACTTTATCATTGAAATATACTAAATCTCTCCGATGTCTTTCGGGGTAACTGAAAGCATTTACAATTATGCCATGTCTTTGCGATACATGAGGTTCAAAATACTGCGACATTATACCACCAGAAATTCTGTTTACTGTTACTTTGTCTTCGTAACCTCTGTTACGACTTCTTAGGGTAGACATTTCTTCCCCTATCTTAGCTTGGTAGACAAGTCTCTCACGTACTACGTCTCATAGTATTTTTTTTGACCTTAGAAGATTTTTACCCATAAACGCCTCACAAGGAAAACTATTACGTATTATGAAATTTTTCATAAAGGTCCTATTGTCTCTTTTCACGTTTAGGCAAATTAAATCTTTTGCGTCCAAATTATAGCCTGTCACACTTGTTAGATTTGGATTATTAGGGCTCCTATGTCCTCTAATATGCAGAGGCAACATATTAAATACGCAAAAGTTTATGATACTAATTGTTGCACCGGAGTCAATCAAAGCCTTAAAATAAACATTTCTACACAAAAATCATTAAATATAGGTAACTTGTTATTAATATCACTACAAGACGGCACTAATATTGTCTTGGACCTATTAAATATTCTGGGCACCCTCTGGGTCCAATTTATATTTCTGAGGGGCCTGAAACGTTTCCCTGAGGATTTATTTCATGTATTGGCGCCTGTAATAGATATTGAGACCTATGAGTTTCCGTAGGCATATCTAATTGATTTACATCTGTCTGTCTTAGCCATGTATTATTATGGTAACGTGGATGTCTCGTGTCGGTGCCGCTTGCTGGCGTTGACAGCCAATGCCCTTGGCTTGCAAAATTTTCATTTCCCATCGGCAAATTTCCGTGATTTCTATATTGCATTCTCGCATTATATTGGCTTTGGCGAGTATTTGGGTTTTCAAATCGGTAATTAATTTGTCTGTTGGGGGGAGGGTTACACAAATTTGGTTGGTACGTGTTGTAAGGTGCTGATTGGCGCAACCCCCCTGGCTATAGCCTATTGCAAGACCGGTGCTAAAATTTGTTCTTCCGAAAAAATGGTTGCCGTAATTTTGCGTATTACCGACAGCAATTCTTGGTATGCGATTGGGGAAATAACGGCACTCTCTCGCGATATGGCCAACACGATTACAATTATAGCACCTTATTATTGTAGGGTTATTTCCGTAATTGGATTGTTTAATAGGCTGAAAACGTAGTGTTTTCTGCCTAGCGGTTTCTTGAGTTTTATTTCTTTGTGGTATTGGAGAGTTATCCCTTCAAAAGAAATTGGGGGATGCCTGATCGCCCTTGAAGATTAGGTTCGCGTTTGAATCGCTTAGGCTATTTATTTTTGCTTTACTATGATTAGCGACCATCGTATCCACTTCGATCAATCGCTCTACCTCCTGAACTGCAAGATCCAACGTCTGAATATTTTTGGATATTACCACTCTATATAGTTTTGGGGGTAGCCCTTGCAAAAAGGTATTTAGTATGACTTTTTCATACAGTTGTCCCGAATCACTTCCGTATTTTGCCTCTACAGAAATGCGTATATTATCAAGGTATTCTCTTATATTCTGTGAAAATTCAAAGCTCACTGCTCCGTGTTTTTATTTATTTATGGAACTGGTGTCTATAAGCCTATCTTTAAATGCTTTTAACAAGTTATCAACCGTATTTATTGGCAAGTTACAGTTATTGCCTATGGTATCTTCAATCTGTTTTAGAAAGGTGAGGGCCTGGCCTTTTAATCGTAGTGGGAGCATGTCTTTTAACACTCAAACGTCTGTGTTTGTTAGTTGTACGAACTGGGCCAATTGGATATTAAATTCATCAATATATGATTTACCATTGTACTCTGGTATATAATTTGATATTATAAATTTTTCGCGACTAACTTCTGCACTATTAATAATTCTTTAAATTATTCCATTTTTTTTTTGAATGAATTTAAAATAAATTTATTCTTTAACTTAATCTAATTTGGGGGAGGCTATTATCTATTATGAGAAATAAGGGGTTTCCTGTAGTAGCTTATCGGTTATAGGCCTAATCACTTTACTTATATGTTCGTATCTCTCTAATAATTAAATTCAAAATACAAAGATTATAGCGTAATTAGTCCGCAATTTTTCTTCCAATTTCAGACTGCGCCATTTGTAGCGATGAAAACTTTTAGTATTTGTAGCGATGAAAAAATAGTATTTGTAGCGATGAAAAACTGGTTGGCTATACTAATTGTGGTACTAAATACTGACCGCGTCAAAGGCGATATTATGCCCAAAGGTTGTGAACTTGATGGGAGAAAATAGAATATGTAGACATATAAATGTGGCCTCTTTTTTCTTGAGCTATCTGGAGATCAGATTCCTCTGGGAGCATTACCTTGGAGACATGCGAACTAATTACCTATTATTAGACTAGATGCAGACATATAAAATGAAATAAACACAGATAAAAAAAGGCAATAGATTTATTGAACTTACATACTTAGGTGAACAGCAATGGGTCCCTTCAAATGACAATAACGGTGACAACGATGGAAGAATATAAGAATTTTGTCTGAGTGGTTTTGACTCTGATTTACGAATAATCTCAAAAAGCACTTCTACCCCACTATCAAAGGTAGCTCTTCAGTCCTGCGCTGTAAGAACTGGCTCATAATTGGCCCGAGTGGCCCCAAGGATGCGAACCTTTCGTCCAATAATTTCTTTTAAATATTTCTGATGATTCGAGCGTTCACACGGTTCTTACCATTTAAAGTTCCTTAGAAATATTGAGCGTAGCATTTTGTTTTGTTACTAATTATCTTAACGAAATTCGAACGGCTAGCGTCGTTGTTTGACTGAAGCTAGAATGCAATTTCTCTTTTTGCTGATTAAGAATTTAGACTCTTGGAAGTGGTATTTGAACTCAATTAGGGGACGTTTAATTTCTGTCCGAATCATCTTTAGAAGGAAAGAATCTTGTATTTTAAATATATAGCATTTTGCTCCCGGTACAACCCCTGGAAATTTCCATCCACACGGAAAATTATCCCCCTAGAAACCCACCCCAAGTACAAAATTGCCCCCTCCGAAAAATGTCTGTAAACTTCCCAATAACAAATGATATTGGCTACACAAACAATGGTAAAATTTTATAACTTAAAGACCAGAGGCTGGGTGGGGGAGAGGGGGTTATGTTATAACATATATATCGAAAAATTAAGCAACAAATACGGGTTTTAATCTCAACAAAGCAGTGACAAAAAATAAAAACAAAACAACACTTTAATTGAAAAATATTCCGGCCCCACGCGCGGGAGCCTTTCTCAAAGGCTATCGTTGAGAATTAGCCGAAATATTCGGAATATGTTTTAATTAAAGTGTTGTTTTGTTTTTATTTTTGTTCACTGCTTTGTTGGAATTAAAACCCGTGTTGTCTTGCTTAATTTTAAATCCGACATGGTAGGTTTGAGTCTGTTTTACACGGGTCTTAGACCTTAAACCCAGAGCTTGAATTTGGTAGGTATTATAAAATGCCAGCTCCAAGCCGTTTCAACAAAACTCCTAGTCCTAGGTATTACCATATATGCTGAGGATGAGCATAAGGTTTTGAACGTCTATTGTCTTAGGATGGAAATTTTCTTCACAAGAATTCTGTTTTGTTTTGAAAGATAGCTAACAAGCTTCACAAGGTTTTGAAAGACATATAAATTTTTTTTGAACTATATATTTGTTACAACTACATTATGACGGGAGTCAAATTTTTCAGGAGTCAAAAACGCTGAAAATTTTCCTACGGACAATATCTCCACACGCAAAATTGAATAGGCAAAGAGAAAGTAAGACAAATAAAAATAATTTTTTATATAAGTTCTGTCAAATCCTCTCAGTGTAAAAATTTCTTCTGGAAAGTTCACCCCTGGAAATTTCCCTCCACACGGAAAATTATCCCCCTGGAAACCCACCCCAAGTGCAAAATTGCCCCCTCCGAAAAACGTCTGTAGACTTCCCAATAACAAATGATATTGGCTACACAAACAATGGTGAAATTTTATAACTTAAAGACCAGAGGGTGGGTGGGGGGGGGGGGGGGTATGTTATTTCCAAAGAAATAGTTTTGGGACTTTTCAACTATGCTGAAAAAAATGGCTACCTCAAAATTTTGATTGAACGATGTTGGTGGAAAACGGGGTGTGGAAGAGGGCAATAGAAATGTCCGTTCAACTTAGCCTTCTCCCAATATTCTAGGGCCATCGGTTCAATACTATCCCCCCTGGGGGAAAAAACAAATAAACACGCATCCGTGATCCTCATTCTGAAAAAAATCCACATTTTTGCAGATGGGGCTGTTTCCCCTTTTTTTTACAAATATCAGGTAAATTTTCCTAGGCTCGTAGCCTTTTATGAGTAGGATCAAGCTTAATGAATCTTGTATATTTGGCTTCAGCATAATACAGAGGGTACTTAATATACAGTGCAGTTTCAATGGCACATAACTTACCACAGACATGCATCAATTACCGCGCCAGGGACATGACTTACCAGACAGGTTTCTGTGTAAACACCCAAATCTGGACCAATCAGAGAGAATGGATAGAGGGTACTCCATATACGGTAACTCGATTATCATAGCTATGGGGTCATAACAAGCAATAATGTTTCTACTAATGATGCAGCCAAGCCGGGCATGTTTCTGAATCAAAACTTGACAAACAGATTAATAACCTCTAGCTTAAAAGTATCTTGAATCTTTTCAAGTTTGCTTAGGAATGCGACGTAGGTAATTAACCACTTTCTGCAGTTACAAAGATAGATTCATATACCAGACAGTTTTCTGTTGTTAACAGCCAAGCTGACCGAGCAATAGACTCATAGCTAGGTTTAATGATTGCATACATTATTACAGATATCAAAAAGTTGTATCATTTGTGTAAAGCTAACTCAATTTGCGAAAAAGGTATACCATTTGCATAACTCTGCTCTGAATGATCTTATTTGGTGATTGAATAGTAGTGGTGAAACAGAGCTCAAGAATTATTTAAATTGAATTGTATAAAAGTGCTAAAAGGGTTAAAGTGCTTACCAGTTAAGGTAAGCCCGAGGGGGTGGTAACTCTTACGCAATTTAATATAAATTTGGAATTACATCATTGATATGAATCCACGTATATGATCAACGATGACAAGGTGACCATGGGACTTGACTTAGCTTTACTTCATGGCTGTGTTCTGTATAATACATAAGTACCATTTGACTAGTGTTATCAATATAAAATATGCTTTAACATTGTAATATATTAAAAAGTTGATACTAATAAAGATGTAGATGCCAAGAAAATAATTTTAATACAGAAATTCAGAACAATCCTTAGAAATCCTTAGAAATCAACTAGTGAGATGATTATGGGTTTGAACCATCTAGGACCGCGACCACCAATAACCCTAACCAGCAAGGACCTCTACCTCTAAGGGTCCCCTATCCCCAAACTCCAAGGGGTCCCCTCCATCCAACTTTTTGGGCCCCTCCACCCAATTTTTATACTTTTTTTATGTTTTTTTTAACTTTTATTTTAAAATGATAATTTTTTTTACAACTTTTTTTTACATGTCTTAGAATGACATTAAACATACTTAAAACATAAAAAATTCACATTTAATATTTTCCGAATTCAAAATTAGAATGATATAGATATTTTAGACGTGACTTTTATTATTAGAAAAAGAATGATTTTAGTAGCATTTCTTTTGGACTGAATTTTTTTTGGACAGAAAATATTCAACGTTTTTTTTTACACACTCAAATTTCTCTTAGAAGTAAGAGGTACGAGTGCTATTCAGAAACTAGGGAACGTTTTGTAATAAAACAAAAACTAGGTACAGGAAAAATATTTTA
This sequence comes from Artemia sp. Qi Xiang Cuo, assembly GCF_049724085.1. NCBI lineage: Eukaryota > Metazoa > Arthropoda > Branchiopoda > Anostraca > Artemiidae > Artemia > Artemia sp. Qi Xiang Cuo. The sequence continues at coordinate 74,116,732 of NC_142800.1, forward strand.
TTATATACATCTGAAAGAGTGAGTAAAATGCTACTTTTCTACATAATCCCCAAACAAATTAAGGCTCATATAATAGCGGTGGACAAGTTTCGAAATTCCTTCGTCACAGAAATCCACCGCCTGCGATCTCAGCCACTCAGTGACACACGCCCGGAGCTCGTTGTCATCGTCAAAACGCTGTGTTGCTAGCCAGTTCTTTATCTTTGGAACAAGTGAAAATCACTCGGTGCTAGGTCGGGACTGTAGGGTGGTTATGGGAAAATCTCCCATTTGAATTTTTCAAGAAGTTCTGCAGTTCGATTTGCCATGTTAGGTCGGACATTGTCATGAAAAACCAAATTTTTGACAATAACTTTCCTCGGCGCTTGTTTTGCACTGCTCTTCTAAGCTTGCGCAATGTTGGCAGTACCGATCAGAGTTGATTGTTGCACCACGCTCGAGAACATCAATAAGCAGCACACCTTGCCTATCCCAAAAAACAGTAGTCATAATCTTCCTCGCTGACAAGGTTTGCTAAAATTTTTGTTTTTTTGGGGGAACTTGTTTGCCCCCACTCTATGGACTGCAATTTTGTCTCGCAATTGACGTTCTTCATCCACGTCTCGTCAACCGTTACGATTATATCCAGTAAAGAATCACCATGTGTGTGGTAGGCGTCAAGAGATGTTAAGGCTGCTCCCATGCGCTGACCTTTATGGTGGTCTGTAAGCATTTCTGGCACCCATCTTAAACAAAATTTATTGTAATCAAGCTTGTGAGTCCCAATTTCAAACAACAAAATCCGTGAAACTTTTGGGAAGCAAAGCGAAAGCTCCGCTATTGTGAAGCGACGGTTTTCACGAATCTTCTAATCAACTTTGGCGAGAAGATCGTCTGTCACAATGCTCATGTGTCCACTCCTCTCTTCATAATTTACGTTGGTTCGGCCATTTTCAAACCGGGTACACTATTTTCGCACTGAATTTTCATTCATTACGTCGTTGCAATACATTCCGCACAGTTGCCGATGAATTTCTATGAGTTTCTGCTAACAAAAACCGTATTACGGACCGCACTTCACAACTGGCGGGATTTGAAATTGGAGTAGAGATTTTAAATTGGAATATTGGGAAAACGGACAGCGCGGAAAATTTCTCATTCTCACGGCTGGATGCCAACTAAAGCTACGAGCACGCACACTACAAAACATACACAATCGCCGCGCGCCTAGCGGCGTTAGAGGGAATCGTTCCCTAGTTTCTGAATAGCCCTCGTATTTTCTTAAAAGTAACAAATTTCTTCTAATAGCACCAAAATTTCCGTCAAAGATAACAAATTTCTCATAGAAGCAACAATTTTTCGTCACTGATAACAAGTTATCTGTTAGAAGTAACAGGTTTTTGTCAATGATACCATATTTTGATTACAAGTAACAATTTTTTCGTTATGATAACAAGTTTTCTGTCAGAAGTAGCAAGTTTTCCTTAACTCTAACAAATTTTCAGTGGAACAAGTAAACAGCCACTCAGACATACATACATTGAGAGTAAGAGAGACAACACACATACAAATATATAGATTCAGTCATAGAAACTGACAAAGACAGACACTGGGACAAGCGAGTACCCACCTAAACACACAGTCTTAAAGAGTGAGAGAGACAACAACACACACAAACACATAAACTCAGACGTACAAACCGGTAAAGACAAACTGACAAAGACAGGCACTGGGACAGGCAAGCATCCACCCAGACCAGCAGGCTTAGAGAGTGAGAAAGACAAAAACATATACAAAGAAATAGATTTATACATACAAACCAACAATGAAAGGCAGTGAAACAAGCTAACATCCACCCAAATATACATGGAAAGAGAGTAAGAGAGACAAAAACACATGCAAATATATAGATTCAAACATACAAACTGACAAAGACAGGCACTGGGACAAGCAAGTCCCACCCAGATACACATGCTTAGAGAGTGAGAAAGACAAAAAACACATACAAACACATAAACTCCGACATACATACCGAAAACGAAAGTCACTAGGAGAAGCAAGCACCCATCAAGACACACAGGCCTAGAGAGTGAGAAAGACAAAAAAAATATACAAATAAATAGATTTATGTATACAAACTGACCAAAACAGCCAGTGGAACAAGTAAACACCCGCCCAGACATACACACGAAGAGAATAAGAGAGACAAACACGCATACAAATATATAGATTCAGATCTACAAACCAACAAGATTTATACATACAAACAGCAAACACCCGCCCAAATATACATGCAAAGAGAGTAAGAGACACAAAAAAACACATCCAAATATATAGATTCAAACATACAAACCGACAAACACAGGCACTGGGATAAGCAAGTATCCATCCAGACACATAGGCTTAGAAAGGGAGAGAGACAAAAACCCATAGAAACACATAAACTCCGACATAAAAACCGACAAAGACAGGCATTGGGACAAGCGAGCACCCACTCAGACACACAGGCCTAGAGAGTGAGAGAGACAAAAACATATACGAACAAATAGATTTATACATAAAAACCGACAAAGACATGCACTGGGAAAAGCAACCACTTGTCCAGACACATAGGATTATAGAGACCGAAACATACACAAGCACATAGATTCAGATATACAAACCGACAAATACAGGCAGTGGAACAAGCAATCACCTGCCCATACATACACGCAAAGAGAGTGTCAAACACATAGAAATACATAGATTCAAACATACAAACCAAGAAAGACAGGCACTGGGACAAGCAAACACCCACCAAGACACACAAGCAAAAAAGTGTGAGACATACAAACCGAGAAAGACATGCACTTCAAACATACAAACCGAGAAAGACAGGCACAGGGAAAAGCAAACACCCACCCAGAGACACAGGCAAAGAGAGTAGTACCCACCCTGACACACAGGCTTAGAGAGTGAGAGAGACAAAAACACAAACAAACATATAAACTCCGACATACAAACCGACAAAGACAGGTACGGGGATAAGCAAACACTCCCTCAGAAAACATACACAGGCAAAGAGAGTGAAAAACACATACAAATATATAGATTCAAACATACAAACCGACAAGATATGCCCTGGGACAAGCAAGTACCCAACCAAACACACAGGCTTAGAGAGTCAGAGAGACAAAAACACATACAAACACATAAACTCCCAAACAAACCAAAAAAGACAGGCACGGGGATAAGCATACACCCACCCAGACACACAGGCTTAGAGAGTGAGAGAGATAAAAACATATACAAACAGATAAGCTCCGACATACAAGCCGACAAAGACAGGCACGGGGATAAGCAAACACCCACCCAGATACACACAGGCAAAGAAAGTGAGAAACACATACAAATACATAGATTCAGACATTCAAACCGAGAAAGACTGGCACTGTGACATGAAAACACCAGCTCAGACACATAGGCAAAGACAGTAAGAGAGACAAAAACACATATAAACATATAAATTCAGACGTAAAAACCAACAAAGACAGGCACTTGGAGAAGCAAACCCTTGCCTAGACACATTGGCAAAGAGAGTGAGAAAGGTAAGAAACACAAACAAATACATAGATTCAGACATACAAACCGACAAAGACAGGCACTGGGACAAGCAAACGCCCTCCCAGACACACACTCAAAGAGAATGAGAGAGACAAAAACACATATAAATACATTGATTCAGACATACAAACCGAAAGAGACAGGCACTGGGACAAGCAAACACATACCCAGACACACAGACAAAGAGGGAGAGAGAGAGAGAGAGAGAGAGAGAGAGAGAGAGAGAGAGAGAGAGAGAGAGAGAGAGAGAGAGAGAGAGAGAGAGAGAGAGAGAGAGAGAGACAGAGAGAGAGAGAGAGAGAGAGAGAGAGAGAGACAAAAACATAAAGACATACATAGATTCAGACATAGAAACCGACAAAGACAGGCATGGAGAGAAGCAAACACACGCCCAGACACATAGGCAAAAAGACTAAGAGAAACTAAAACAAATACAACTATATAGATTCAGACATATAAACCGACAAAGACTGGCGTTGGGGGAAGCAAACACGCTCCCAGACACATAGGCAAAGAGACTGAGAGAGAGACTAAAACAAATACAACTATATAGATTCAGACATAAAAACCGACAAAGACAAGCACTGGGACAAGCAAACACCCGCCAAGACACACAGGCAAAGAGAGTGAAGGCATAGATTCAGACGTACAAACCGACAAAGACAAACATTGGGACAAGAAAACACCCGCCCAGATACACTGGCAAAGAGAGTGAGAGAGACAAAAGCACATACAAATACATAATTAAGACATAGAAACTGACAAAGACAGGTACTGGGACAAGCAAACACCCAACCAGACACACAGGCAAAGAGGGTGAGAGTATAGATTCAGACGTACAAACCGACAGACAAACATTGGGAGAAGCAAACACCCACCCAGATACACAGGCAAAGAGAGTGAGAGAGATAAAAACACAAAAAAAACATACATTAAGACATACAAACCGACAAAGACAGGCACTGGGAGAAGCAAACATCCGCCCAGACACAGAGGCAAAGAGAGTGAGAGAGATAAAAACACATACGAATATATAGATTCAGACCTACAAACCAACAAAAACATGCAAGGGGAGAAGCAAACACACGCCCAGACAAATAGGCAAAGACAGTGAGAGTATAGATTCAGACGTACAAACCGACAAAGACAAACATTGAGAGAAGCAAACACCCACCTAGATACACAGGTAAAGAGAGTGAAAGAGACAAAAACAGATACAAACACATAGATTCAGACATACAAACCGACAAAGACAGGCACTGGGAGAAGTAAACATCCGCCCAGAAACACAAGCAAAGAGAATGAGAGAGATAAAAACACATACAAATATATATATATTCAGACACACAAACCAAAAGAGACAGGCATGAGGAAAAGCAAAGACACGCCCAGACAAATAGGCAAAGAGATTGAGAGAGACAAAAAAAATACAACTATATAGATTCAGACATAGCAACCAACAAAGACAGGCACTGACATAAGCAAGCACCAGCCTAGACACACAAGCAAAGGAAGTGAGAGAGACAAAAACACATACAAATATATAGATTCAGACATAGAAACAGACAAAATCAAACACGAGGACAAGCAAGCACCTGCCCAGACACATAGGCAAAGAGAGTGAGAGTATAGATTCAGACGCAAAAAAAGACAAACACTGGGAGAAGCAAACACCCACCCAGATACACAGGCAAAGAGAGTGAGAGAGACAAAACACATACAAATACATAGATTCAGACATACAAACAAATAAAGACAGGCACTGGGAGAAGCAAACATCTGCCCAGACACACAAGCATAGAGAGTGAGAGAGATAAATAACACATTAAAATATAACAGATTAAGACATACAAACCAACAGAGACAGGCTTAGAAACCGACAAAGACAAACACGAGGACAGGCAAACACCCGCATGACACACATGCAAAGAAAGTGAGAGAGACAAAAACACATACAAACATATAGATTCATACGTAAAAACGAAGAAAGACAGGCACTGGGAGAAGCAAACACTTGCCTAGACACATAGGTAAAGAGAGTGAGAAAGGAAAAAAACACATAGAAATATATATATTCAGATAACAAACCGACAAAGACAGGCACTGGGACGAGCAAATACCCGCCCAGACACACAGGTATGGAGAGTGACATAGACAAAAACACATACAAATACATAGATTCAGACATAGAAAACGACAAAGACAAACACGAGGACGGACAAACACCCACCCAGACACGCATGCAAAGAAAGTGAGAGAGACAAAAAACACACATGAATATATAGATTCAGACATACAAACCAACAAACACAAGCACTGGGACACGCAAACACCCGCCCAAAAACACATGCAGAGAGAGTGAGAGAGACAAAAAACGCATACAAATATATAGATTCAGACATACAAACCGACAAAGACGGGCACTGGGACAAGAAAACACCTGCCCAGAGACACAGGCAAAGAAAGTGAGAGAAAAAAAAACATATACAAATACAGAAATTCAGACTACAAACCGACAAAGACAGGCACTGGGACTACCAAACACCCGCCCAAACACACAGGTAAAGAGAGTGAGAGAGACAAAACATATATAAATATCGCTCAGACACACGGGTATAGTGAGAGAGACATGCAAAAAAGTTAGGTTTATTTAAGTTCACTTTCGCCTTTTCACTACCTTAACTGCTGCCATCTTTACACCTATAGTGATTGGTAGCAGCACACACGTTCTGATACAGGGATTTAGTGAGAGAGACATGCAAAAAAAGTTAGGATAATTTAAGCTCACTTAGCGCGCTAAGTGAGCTAAAATAAACCTAACTTTTTAACTTTTAAACCTAAACCTAACTTACATGTCACGGTGCCAGCCTTTCTCAGTTTGTATGTCTGAATCTATGTATTTATGTGTGTTTCTCACTATCTTTGCCTATGTATCTGGGCGGATGTTTGCAAGTCACAGTGCCTTTCTTTGTCACTTTTATGTCTAGATCTATGAATTTGTATGTATCTCTCACTCTCTTTGCCTGTGCATGTATGGGTGGGTGTTTGCATGTCACAGTGCCTGTCTTTCTCAGTTTGTATGTCTGAATCTATGTATTTGTATGTGTTTCTCATTCTCTTTACCTGTATGTGTCTGGGCGGGTGTTTGCTTATCCCCGTGGCTGTCTTTGTCGGTTTGTATGTCGGAGTTTATGTGTTTGTATGTGTTTTTGTCTCTCTCACTCTCTGAGCCTGTGGGTCTGGATGGGTGTTTGCTTATCCCCGTGCTTGTCTTTGTCAGTTTGTGTGTCGAAATTTATGTGTTTGTGTGTGTTTTTGTCTCTCTCACTCTCTAAGCCTGTGTCTGGGCGGGTACTTGCTTGTCCCAGTGCATGTTTTTGCCGGTTTGTTTGAGTCTATATATTTGAATGTGTTTCTCACTGTCTTTGCCTGTGTATGTCTGGGCGGGTGTTTGCTTATCCCCGTGCCTGTCTTTGTTGGTTTGTATGTCGAGTTTGTGTGTTTATTTGTGTTTTTGTCTCTCTCAGTCACTAAGCCTGTGCGTCTGGGTGGGTACTTGCTTGTCCCAGTGCATGTCTTTGTCGGTTTGTATGTTTGAATCTATATATTTATATGTGTTTCTCACTCTCTTTGCCTGTGTATGTCTGGGTGGGTGTTTGCTTATCCCTGTGCCTGTCTTTGTTGGTTTGTATGTCGAGTTTGTGTGTTTATTTGTGTTTTTGTCTCTCTCAGTCACTAAGCATGTGCGTCTGGGTGGGTACTTGTTTGTCCCACTGCATGTATTTGTCGGTTTGTATGTTTGAATCTATATATTTGTATGTGTTTCTCACTCTCTTTGCCTGTGTGTCTGGGTGGGTGTTTGCTTATCCCTGTGCCTGTCTTTCTCGATTCGTATGTCTCACTCTTTTTTGCTTTTGTGTCTTGGTGGGTGTTTGCTTGTCCCACTGCTTGTCTTTCTCGGTTTGTATGTTTGAATCTATGTATTTCTATGTGTTTCACACTCTTTTTGCGTGTATGTTTGGGCGGATGTTTGCTTGTTCCACTGCCTGTCTTTGTCGATTCGTATATCTGAATCTATGTGCTTGTATATGTTTCCGTCTCTACAATCCTATGTGTCTGGACAAGAGGTTGCTTTTCCCAGTGCATGTCTTTGTCATTTTTTATGTAAAAATCTATTTGTTTGTATATGTTTTTGTATCTTTCACTCTCTAGGCCTGTGTGTCTGGGTGGGTGCTTGCTTGTCCCAATGCCTGTCTTTGTCGGTTTTTATGTCGGAGTTTATGTGTTTGTATGCGTTTGTGTCTCTCTCACTCTCTAAGTCTTTGTGTCTGGATGGGTACTTGCTTATCCCAGTGCCTGTGTTTGTTGGTTTTTATGTTTGAATGTATAAATTTGCATGTGTTTTTAATCTCTCTTACTCTCTTTGCATTTATGTTTGGGCGGGTGTTTGCTGTATGCATGTATAACTCTTGTCGGTTTGTATATCTGAATCTATATATTTGTATGTGTTTTTGTCTCTCTTATTCTCTCTGCGTGTATGTCTGGGCTGGTGTTTGCTTGTTCCACTGGCTGTATTGGTCGGTTTGTATGTATAAATCTATTTATTTCTATGTTTTTTTGTCTTTCTCACTCTCTAGGACTGTGTTTCTGAACGGGTGCTTGCTTCTCCAAGTGCTTGTCATTGTCGGTTTGTATGTCGGAATTTATGTGTTTGTATGAGTTTTTTGTCTCTCTCACTCTCTAAGCCTGTGTGTCTGGGTGGGTGCTTGCTTACCCTAGTGCCTGTCTTTGTCAATTTGTTTGTTTGAAATTATATATTTGTATGTGTTTTGTCTCTCTTACTCTCTTTGCATGTATGTTTGGGTGGGTGTTTGTTTGTTCCACTGTCTGTCATTGTTGGTTTGTATGTATAAATCTATTTTTTTGTATATGTTTTTGTCTCTCTCACTCTCTAAGCCTGCGTGTCTGGGTGGGTGCTTGCCTGTCCCAGTGTCTCTCCTTGTTGGTTTGTATGTCTGTGTTTATGTGTTTGTGTGTTTTGTCTCTCTCACTCTTTAAAACTCTGTGTTTAAGTGGGTACTCGCTTGTCCCAGTGTCTGTCTTTGTTGGTTAATATGACTGAATCTATATATTTGTATGTATTTTTTGTCTCTCTTACTCTCAATGTATGTATGTCTGAGCGGGTGTTTACTTGTTCCACTGAAAATTTGTTAGTGTTAAGGAAAACTTGCTACTTCTGACAGAAAACTTGTTATCGTAATGAAAAAATTGTTACTTGTAAGTTATGCCCTGGGGGAATATAAGGTTCTTATAGAAGGCGCTGTCGTAGAAACTTGAAAAAAGGCTCATTCGATTGGAAATTCAAAGGGCTAGTGCCCTTTTTTAATAGTCGAAAGTGATTGGAGGGCAATTAGCCCCCCCGCCAGCCTTTCATTCCCCTAAAGACACCCAATCAAAATTTTGAGATAGCCATTTTGTTCAGTGTAGTTTATTTCCAGACAGAAAATATGTATTTGAGGAAAAGACTCCCCCAAAACCTTCTGGGCAAAAGTTGTAACTTATGCCTTGGGGGCATATATGGCTTTTATAGAAAGCGTTGTCGTAGAAACTTAAAAAAAATGCTCATTCAGTTGGAAATTCAAAGGGCTAGTGTTCTTTTCAATAGTCGATAGTAATTGGAGGGCAACTAGGCGCCCCCCCAAGCCCACTTTTACCCCAAACACGTTCAATCAAAATTTTGAGACAGCCGTTATATTCAGCGTTGTTGATTTTCGGATAGAAAATATGTTTTTGAGGAGGACACTCCCCTACAACCCTCGGGGCAAGGATATAAATTTTGCTCTGAGGGCATATAAGGTTTTGATAGAAGGTGTTGTCGTGTAAACTTCGAAAAAGGCTCATTCGATTTGAAATTCAAAGGGCTAGCACCCTTTTTAATAGTCGAAAGTGATTGAACGTTAACTAGCCCTTGCCCCGTGTTAGGAGGGCAACTAGCCCTCCCCCTTCCATCATTCTCCCAAACACATACAAACAAAATTTTGAGATAGCCATTTTGTTCAGCGTAGTTGATTTCTAGATGGAAAATATGTTTTTGAGGAGGACACTCCCCCAAAACCCTCGGGGCAAGGCTTGTAAGTTATTCCCTGGGGGCATATAAGGTCTTTATAGAAGACGTTGTCGTAGAAACTTCAAAAAAGGCTCATTCGATTGGAAATTCAAAGGGCTAGTGCCCTTTTTAATAGTCGAAATGATTGGAGGGTAACTAACCCTCCCTCCCATGCCCATCATCCCCCCGGCCACATCCAATCAAAATTTGAAGATTGGAGGGCAACTAGCCACCCCCCCCCCCCCCAAACCCATCATTCTCCCAAACAAACCCAAACAAAATTTTGAGATAGCCATTTTGTTCAGCGTAGTTGATTTCAAGATAGAAAATAAGTTTTTGAGGAGGAAACTCCTCCACAACCCTTGGGGCAAGGGTTTTAAGTTATGCCCTATGGGCATAGAGGTTTTATAGAAGGCGCTGTCGTAGAAACTTCAAAAAAGGCTCGTTCGATTGGAAATTCAAAGGGCTAGTGCCCTTTTGAATAGTCAAAAGTTATTGGAGGGCAACTAGCCCCCCCCACCAATCATTCCCCCTAACAATTTTGAGATAGCCATTTTTTTCAGCGTCGGTAATTTTCAGATAGAAAATATGTTTTTGAGGAGGACACTCCCCTACAATTCTTTGGGCAAGGGTTTTTAGTTATTCTTGGGGCAATTGTCTTGTATGCCCTGGGGGCATATAAGGTTTTTAGAGAAGGCGTTGTCGTAGAAACTTGGAAATAGGCTCATTCGATCGGAAATTCAAAAGGCGAGTGCCCTTTTTAATAGTCAAAAGTGATATGAGGGCAACTAGCCCCCCCCTCACGCCCATCATTCTCCCAAACACATCCAATCAAAATTTTGAGATAGCCATTTTGTTCAGCGTAGTTGATTTCCAGATAGAAAATATGTTTTGGAGGAGGACACTCCCCTACAGCCCTCGGGGCAAGATTTTAAGTTATGCTCTGGGGGCATGTAAGGTTTTTATAGAAGGCGTTGTCGTAGAAACTTCAAAAAGGGCTCACTCGATTGGATATTGGAGTATCTAGTGCCATTTTTAATAGTCGAAAGTGAAAGGAGCATGACTAGCCCCCCACCCCCCACGGCCCTCATTCCCCTTAGCAAATCCAATAAGAAATTTTGAGATGGTCATTTTGTTCAGCGTAGTTGATTTCCAAATAGAAAATATTTTTTTGAGAAGGACACTCCCCAAAAACCCTCGGGGCAAGGGTTTTAAGTTATGCCCTGGGTGCATATAAGGTTTTTATAGAAGGCTTTGTCGTAGAAACTTCAAAAAAGGCTCTTTCGATTGGATATTCAAAGGGCTAGTCCCTTTTTTAATAGTCGAAAGTGTTTGGAGGGCAACTAGCCGTCCCCCCTCCCCCCGCCCATCATTCTCCCAAACACATCCAATCGAAATTTCGAGAAAGCCATTTTGTTCAGCGTAGTTGATTTCCAGATAGAAAATATTTTTTTGAGGAGGACACTCCCCTACAACCCTCGGGGCAAGATTTTAAGTTATGCTCTGGGGGCATATAAGGTTTTTATAGAAGGCGTTGTCGTAGAAACTTCGAAAAGGGCTCACTCGATTGGATATTGGAGTATCTAGTGCCATTTTTAATAGTCGAAAGTGAAAGGAGCACGACTAGCCCCCCCCCCCCACGGCCCTCATTCCCCTTAGCAAATCCAATAAAAAATTTGAGATCGTCATTTTGTTCAGCGTAGTTGAGGACACTCCCCTACAACCCTCGGGGCAAAATTTTAAGTTATGCCCTGGGTGCATATAAGGTTTTTATAGAAGGCTTTGTCGTAGAAACTTCAAAAAAGGCTCTTTCGATTGGATATTCAAAGGGCTAGTCCCCTTTTTAATAGTCGAAAGTGTTTGGAGGGCAACTAGCCCTCCCCCCTCCCCACGCCCATCATTCTCCCAAACACATCCAAACAAAATTTTTAGATAGCCATTTTGTTCAGCGTAGTTGATTTCCAGATGGGAAATATATTTTTGAGGAGGACACTTCCCCACAACCCTCAGGGCACGGGTTTTAAGTTATGCCCTGGGGGTATATAAGGTTTTTATAGAAGGCGTTGTCGTAGAAACTTCAAAAAAGGCTCATTCGATTGGAAATTCAAAGTGCTAGTGCCCTTTTTAATAAACGAAATGATTGGAGGGCAACTAACCCTCCCTTCCATGACCATCATTCCCCCGGCCACATCCGATCAAAATTTGGAGATTGGAGGGCAAATAGCCCCTCCCCCCACGCCCATCATTCTCCCAAATACACTCAAACAAAATTTTGAGATAGCCATTTTGTTCAGCGCAGTTGATTTCCAGATAGAAAATCAGTTTTTGAGAAGGACACTCCCCCACAACCCTTGGGGCAAGGGTTTTAAGTTATGCCCTATGGGCATAGATGTTTTATAGAAGGCGCTGTCGTAGAAACTTCAAAAAAGGCTCTTTCGATTGGATATTCAAAGGGCTAGTCCCCTTTTTAATAGTCGAAAGTGTTTGGAGGGCAACTAGCCCTCCCCCCGCCCCCCGCCCATCATTCTCCCAAACACATCCAAACAAAATTTTTAGATAGCCATTTTGTTCAGCGTAGTTGATTTCCAGATGAAAAATATATTTTTGAGGAGGACACTCCCCCAAAACCCTCGGCGCAAGGGTTGTAAGTTATTCCCTGGGGGTATATAAGGTTTTTATAGAAGATGTTGTCGTAGAAACTTCAAAAAAGGCTCATTCGATTGGAAATTCAAAGGGCTAGTGCCCTTTTTAATAAACGAAATGATTGGAGGGCAACTAATCCTACCTTCCATGACCATCATTCCCCCGGCCACATCCAATCAAAATTTGGAGATTGGAGGGCAACTAGCCCCTCCCCCCACGCCCATAATTCTCTCAAACACACTCAAACAAAATTTTGAGATAGCCATTTTGTTCAGCGCAGTTGATTTCCAGATAGAAAATAAGTTTTTGAGGAGGACACTCCCCCACAACCCTTGGCGCAAGGGTTTTAAGTTATGCCCTATGGGCATAGATGTTTTATAGAAGGCGCAGTCGTAGAAACTTCAAAAAAGGCTCATTCGATTGGAAATTCAAAGGGCTAGTACCCTTTTGAATAGTCGAAAGTTATTGGAGGGCAACTAGCCCCCCCACCCATCATTCCTCCAAATAATTTTCAGATAGCCATTTTTTTCAGCGTCGGTAATTTTCAGATAGAAAATATGTTTTTGAGGAGGACACTCCCCTACAATTCTTGGGGCAAGGGGTTTTTAATTATTCTTGTGCAATTGTCTTGTATGCCCTGAGGGCATATAAGGTTTTTAGAGAAGGCTTTGTCGTAGAAACTCCGAAAAAGTCTCATTTGATTGGAAGTTCAAAGGGCTAGTGCCCTTTTTATAGCCGAAAGTGATATGAGGGCAACTAGCCCCCCCCCACACCCATCATTTCCCCAAACACATCCAATCGAAATTTTGAGATAGCCATTTTGTTCAGCGTAGTTAATTTCCAGATAGAAAATATGTTTTTGAGGAGGACACTCCCCCACAACCCTCGAGGCAAGGGTTTTAAGTTTTGCCCTGGGGGCATGTAAGGTTTTTATCAAGGCATTTTCGGGGATTGGAGGGCATTGGAGGGCAACTGACAGACAGACAGACCTTATAAAAACCATATATACCCTCAGGTGGGGCATACACATCCAATCAAAATTTTGAGACAGCCATTTTGTTCAGCGTAGTTTATTTCCAGATAGAAAATATGTTTTTGAGGAGGACACTCCCCCACAACCCTCGGGGCAAGGGTTGTAAGTTATGCCTTGGGGGCATATAAGGTTTTTTATAGAAGACGTTGTCGTAGAAACTTCAAAAAAGGCTCATTTAATTGGAAATTCAAAGAGCCCTTGCCGTTTTTAATAGTCGAAAGTGATGGGAGGGCAAATAGCCCCCCCCCCCCGCCCATCATTCCCCCAAACACATACAATCAAAATTTTGAGATAGCCATTTCGTTTCGCGTAGTTGATTTCCAGATAGAAATATGATTTTGAGGAGGAAACTCCCCCCCAACCCTCGGGGCAAGGGTTGTAAGATACGCCCTGGGGGCATATAAGGTTTTTATAGAGAACGTTGTCGTAGAAACTTCAAAAAAGGCTCATTCGATTGAAAATTCAAAGGGCTAGTGCCCTTTTTAATAGTCAAAAGTTATTGGAGGGCAACTAGCCCCCCCCTACGCCCACCTTTTACCCAAACACCCAATCAAATTTTAAGATAGCCATTTTGTTCAGCGTAGTTGATTTCCATATAGAAAATAAGTTTTTGAGGATCACCCTCCCCCACAAACCTTGGGGCAAGGGTTTTAAGTTATGCCCTATGGGCATATATGTTTTTATAGAAGGCGTTGTCTTCGAAACTTCAAAAAAGGCTCATTCGATTTGAAATTCAAAGGACTAGTGCCCTTTTGAATAGTCAAAAGTGATTTGAGGGCAACTAGCCCCCCCCCCCCCTCACGCCCATCATTCCCCCAAACACATCTCTTCGGCGTGATAACTACCGCTGGCACCAATGTTCGTGGTATTTATACCGCTGGCACCAATGTTCGTGGTATTTATACCACTGGCACCAATGTTCGTGGTATTTATACCGCTGGCACCAATGTTCGTGGTATTTATACCGCTGGCACCAGTGTTCGTGGTATTTAACCACCAGTGTTATACCGGTAGGCCACAACGCCACTGGCGTGGTAATATACGGGTGTCACCACTTATTGGAGAGGAAAGCCCCGGCCCCAAATTATAATGTGATTCCCGCGTCTACCTCACCGGTTCTGCAAATATCGGGTTTGGTACTACCCGATTTACAGTATACCCTGTCCCAGGGTATGATATCGTGATCGAGTGGTCAAATGGCCACTTTCAAAAGCCAAATGTACCCGCCTTGGGTTACGGCTAGAAAATCTCTAACTCTCTCTTTGGAGGTAGCAAACCTCCCTGTCAATATAATAATGACGGTACCTCGTAGCTCTATTCCTACCCTGCCTGGGTTACGGAAACTAGTACACAGTTTGTAGAAAATACCTTACTTGTATTCTTCCAAAAAGATCACAATAATCCCACAAAAATATATCTCCCCGAACGGGGTCTAGACGCAGACTAATTCAAAAAATAATAATCTTTACAGCACTGTTCATAGGGGTGGACCTTCGCTTGGCCCAGCCAATCAACTCAATCCCCATTCAAAACCAGTTCTAACTCTTAGCTTTATCTTTCAATGTTTCCAAACCAGAAAGTACAAAAACAGAACTTACTTCAAAGCTTACTTTTTGCAACACAACTATAGCTTAATAACGAGACTTTTAAATTGTCATTGCAAATTATACCATAGGCAAATCTAAGCAAATGCAATTAGAACGAAAACGGGTCATTTATATGAAAGGAAAAGAAACAGGGATGGAACCCCAACACCTCCCCCGTAAAAAAAATGACCGACCAAGCGCTACCTTGGTCCACCCTTACAAACATAAACACATAACTTCAACTTTACAAAATCGATTTGCCTTCTCTCTTCCACCCGTGTCTGTGCTACTACTTCCACCGCTTGGCTCTGGATCGGTCGTCATCGACACATCTCTACTGTAGGACCACCATGGTCTAAATCGCATATAATCTGTATTAGGTTTTGAAAGTTGAAGTCCCTGAGATTCGTAGACAGTGATTGTGCGCAGCACAATCAAAAAAAAAAAATTTTCTCGCTCTCACGAA
Organism: Artemia sp. Qi Xiang Cuo; assembly: GCF_049724085.1. Taxonomy (NCBI): domain Eukaryota; kingdom Metazoa; phylum Arthropoda; class Branchiopoda; order Anostraca; family Artemiidae; genus Artemia; species Artemia sp. Qi Xiang Cuo. The sequence goes on from NC_142800.1 coordinate 74,132,148, forward strand.
TTTACATTTGAGAGGAGCAGAGAAACAATTTCTGGCACATATGATGTTGCCAGCCATCGTGAAAAATTGGCTGCACTAGCTTCTTAATTTCCATCCGTGGAAACAACCTCAAACCTCAATAAAAATGTAAATTGCCCCTTGGCATAATTTCAACTAATCTGAGGCCGAAAATACACAGGCCTGTGAAAACGATAAGGGTAATGGGAATGAAGTAAAATTTTGGGCGAAATTTTCTGGGTTCCCTCCCCTGGGATGATTAAATGAAGAATATGCGTTGATGCTAATTGCAGATGAAACTTGGATACATCTCCCACTGAATACATTTTGCCGGAAATAATTGTCGGTTCCCATGAAGAATAACAACTATGAATAGGGTTACTGGACAAAGGTTTGGGTGAGGTACGAAGTGACTTTGAGAGAGTATCCCCCAGGTATTCCAGATTAGAGAGGAAAAACTTCGGTAAAGGGATCACAACTTGTCCGCCAGTTGGGCAATTAGGAAAAGGGGTATCTTTCGCGACTTCCCGCAGGGGATCTTCCCCAAGAGATTCCTCCCCCTCATAAAGGATTGAGATATATTTTGAATTGATAATACTAATCTCAGATTCCTTTCCAAATTTTTCCAATCTGACTCGACATTCAATATCTCCCAACTTTCCCCCAACCCGTTGTAGGTCATTCATCTCTATTTTGTAACCATCTTGTTTTATTCCCCATGGGTCTTGGACATCTTCCCCCCCCCCTATTATTTATGTTATCAAGGCACAGCCCATCCAACATTTTTTTATTTTTCTCCACTGCAGGCTGAATCTCCAAATGTTGTCCCTTTTCTGCATTCCTCTTTTAATCTCTACTTTTCTCAATTTTGTCATTCGCGCAAAATAATAAATCATCGTTAAATCCGATTTGGACTCCAGTGTCCACCATCTTTGACTGCCTTTTTTATTGTAGTTCCGCTTAATATCTCTTTTCTCTCTATTAGTCTTCTTTACTCTTACCGTAGAAACAAATATTTCGTTATCAAATGGGAATTGAACTCCGACATTTGGTTTTTCATATTCTACCAAAATCTCTCGAACTTTAAGATCAAAAGCGCGTAAAATAAAATTTGTCTCATTTTTCTCTGGTACAATCAGCGTATCAGTCTATCTCCGTTCTATTAATTAGGTCCATTCGCATAAAAGTTTGCTCACCCTCTGAGTCACTTACCATTTCGGTCAGTTTTCCGTTTAATTTTCCTTCTATTTTATGTGATTTCACAACTCGTCAATGTTTCCTTCATTATGGGCTATAGCCCGATTTGTTCTTTTATAGGTAACTTTCTCATCTCTATTATGGCAATTTTTAGAAAAAGCTCCGAGGAATCAAATTTTACTAGATTATCAACATTTTGAGTATCAAGCATTTCATCTTTCCAACACAGTGGCACAGCCTCCCAATTTGTTTTATGGATCGGTCCACCTCCCCACCTTGTCCACGAAGTAGCGTGATTTTCCGTTTTAGCACTTAATGTGTAATAAATGTCTGATAATCTCTCACTCATTGACATTCCCTTACAGGCTTCAATTTTTTCCATACGAGCCTGATGATATATTTCATTGGCTTGTCTATCTTTTTCACTTTTGTCCATACGGGCCTGATGAAGTATTTCATTGGCTTGATTATCTTTTTAAATTTTTTCCATACGGGCCTGATGAAGTATTTCATTGGCTTGACTATCTTTTTCAATTTTGAAAAAGATGTACTTTAAAATATTCCAAGAACGATGTGCTGAAAAGAAAATCAACCCAATCCGGACTGTGTTGATAATAGATCAAGTCCCAAGTCTCAACAGTCCCAGTGTTCAACCCCTTAACGATAAGGCACCTTAAGAACTATAAAAAAACAGCATGTGAGAATGAAGTCTGATATCAAAATTCCACACAGCTGTACCTTGGAGTATCATTTCCCGTTTGACAATTAAAGAAAGCGTTTCGTCCAAGATGAACATAACCATACTCGAACTATTCTGTGAAGAAGCTATTGTAAGTGTTTAAAATTTTTTTTGCACAAGACGAAAAGAGTGAACGATTATAATTTATAACAGAAGGAGTGAGTACGCTAAAAGACATGAATGGTGATGAAATAGGTGTGAATTTGCATATGTTACATTTTAAAATCTTCGATAACTTAAAAATTCCAATATCCTATCATTAATATTACATAGCAAACATTCCCAGTGAAAGTGTTCTAATTTTTACCAGTGAACGTGGTAAACATAATATTGTGTGTTTTAAATCGTTCTTAATTGTATTGTTCGATGTTCAGATAGAGTTATGTGTAGCGTGGTCGTACTATTCATTTAATTTAGCGTAGATGGGAAGCATAATTATCGTAAAGTTAGCAAAGGATAAAAACTTTTAAAAGGTGAATTTTCAACAAACAAACCTCATAGTAACAGTAAAATAACCTCAACCTTGCTGGAAAAGTAAAAGTCATCAGTGTTAGATATAGAAAAAATCTTTAGTATAGTAGCTAGGCTAGAACCATAGATAATCTCAGTCCGGTGGATTGACTTTAGATAGGGATGTATAATAAAATAAGAAAAGTAATAGAGAAAATTTTTAGCACACCTGATTAAGCTTATATAAAAGTATGAAATAATACAATGTCAATTAAAATTACGTAGGACCAATAGTAAATAAATCGCAAATATTTCAAAAACCCAAGGGCAAGCAAGTCCTAATGACGGGACGTCATTAAATAATGGGAAGGGTAATATGTACCGTGAGTAATATGTGATATATTTAAAATAAAAAAATTCTTTCCTTCTAAAGATAATTCTGACATAAATTAAATTTCCTCTAATTAAGTTTAAATCTCGTTTCAAAAAAGAAAAGTTCTTAATCAGCCAAAAGAGAAATTGCATTTTAGCCTCAGCCAAACAACGACGCTAATCGGTTTTGAATTTCGCTAAGATTTTGAATTTCGATTTTGAATTTCGCTAAGATATTTGGTAATAAAAAAATCACCATATACAGAATTCACAGGAAGCTTAAGTTATAATGTTTAATCGTCAGAAATACTTAAAAAAAATTATTGGACGGTCAGTGAGCATGATGAAGTGAGTTGGCAAACATAATAACAAAGTAGCGGCCCCCTCCACAGAACTTGGGCCAATCGTGAAATAGCTCTCACGGCACATGATCAGGACTTAGGATATATGGCGATGAAAAGTGTTTTTCGCGTCATTATTGTTATTATTGGCATTCGGGCATTCAGGTATTGCAATTCAAACTATTATTGGACATTCGTTTTGTCAGAATTATCATTATGACGCAGTCATTGTAGAGATTTGGTCATTATTGTTATCTCAGCCACTATTGTCGTCAGTTGAAGTGAAGCACTGTTGTACACCTAAATGTAAGTCTCAATAAAACTTTTGCTTTTCTATTTGTATTTGTTTTATTTATATGTCTGTATCTAATCACACAGCAGGTAACTAGTTTGTAGGTCTCCATCGGTACCGCTCCCCAGGAATCTGATTTATATATAACATTAGAGATAATTGATTTCCAGATAACTCGAGGAAAAGAGGTTACATTTATATAGTTACATATTTTATTTTCTCTCTAAGATTGAGAGTGGCGCGGTCATTCGTTATCTATTCCCCCCCATTGCAGTCGGAGCAGCCCTCAATGGCACGAGATAAGCTATAACGGCTCGGATGATGCGATCGTGAAATTCCATGGCGGAACCTTTTGATTTTCTCATTATTTTTATAGCTTACTTAGTTTATCACTTAGCCTAAGAAAAATTCACCCGGCAGACAATCAAAATTTTGATATAGCCATTTTGTTCAGCGTAGTTGATCTCCAGATAGAAAATATGATTTTGAAGAGGAAACTCCCCTACAACCCTCGGGGCAAGTGTTTTAAGTTATGCCCTGGGGACATATAAGGTGTTTATAGAAGACGTTTTCGGGGCAAGGATTTAAGTTATGCCCTGGGGGCATTTAAGGTTTTGACAGAAGGCGATGTCGTAGAAACTTCGAAAACGGCTCATTCGATTTGAAATTCAAAGGGATAGCACCCTTTTTAATAATCAAAAGGGATTGAATGGCTAATAGCCCCCCCCCCACATCCATCATTCCCCCAAACACATCCAATTAAATTTTGAGATAGCCATTTTGTTTTGCGTAGTTGATTTCCTGATAGAAAATTTGTTTATGAGGAGGACACTCCACCACAACCCTTGGGGCAAGGGTTTTAAGTTATGCCCTGGGGGCATATAAGGTTTTTATAGTACTTGTTGTCGTAGAAACTACAAAAAAGGCTCATTAGATTGGAAATTCAAAACGCTAGTGCCCTTTTTAATAGTCGAAAGTGATTGAAGGGCAACTAGCCCCCCCCTCACAACCATCATTCCCCCAAACACCTCCGATAAAAAATTTTGTGAAAAAGGCTCATTTGATTGGAACATATAAGGTTTTTATAGTAGTTGTTGTCGTAGAAACTTCAATAAAGGCTCATTAGATTGGAAATTCAAAAAGCTAGTGCCCTTATTAATAGTCGAAAGTGATTGGATGGCAACTAGCCCCCCCGCATGCCCATCATTCTCCCATACACATCCAATCAAAATTTTGAGATAGCCATTTGGTTCAGCGCAGTTGATTTCCAGATAGAAAATATTTTTTTGTGGAGAACACTCCCCCACTACCCTTCGGGCAAGGGTTGTAAGCTATAGCCTGGGGGCATATAAGGTTTTTATAGAAGGCGTTGTCGTGGAAACTTCAGAAAAGGCTCATTCGAATGGAAATTAAAACGGCTAGTGCACTTTTTAATAGTTGATAGTGATTGGAGGGCAACTAACCTCCCCCCCCCACGCCTATTATTCCCCCAGCCACATCCAATCAAAATTTTGAGATAGCCATTTTGTTCAGCGTAGTTGATTTTCAGATAGAAAATATGTTTTGAGGAGGACACTCCCCCACAACCCTCGGGGCAAGGATTGTAAGTTATGCCCTGGGGGCATGCAAGGTTTTTATAGAAGGCGTTGTCGTAGGAACTTAAAAAAAGGCTCATTTGATTGGAAATTCAAAGGGCTAGTGCTCTTTTTAATAGTCGAAACTGATTGGAGGGATACTAGCCGCCCCCACGCCCACCTTTTCCCCAAAAACAGCCATTTTGTTCAGCGTTGTTGATTTCCAGATAGAAAAATTTTTTTGAGGAGGACACTCCCCCAAAACCCTTGGGGCAAGGGTTGTGAAAGTGATTAGAGGGCAACTAGCCCCCCCCCCACACTCATTAATCCCCCAAACACATCCAATCAAAATTTTGAGATAGCCATTTTGTTCAGTGTAATTGATTTCCAGATTGAAAATATGTTTTTGAGGAGGACAATCCCCCACAGCCCTCGGGGAAAGGGTTGTAAGTTATGCCCTGTGGGCATATAAGGTTTTTATAGAAGGTGTTAACGTAGAAACTTCAAAAAAGGCTCATTCGATTGGAAATTCAAGTCGCTAGTGCCCTTTTTAATAGTCGAAAGTGATTGGAGGGTAACTCGCCCCCCCCCCCCGCCCACCTTTTCCATAAACACATCCAATCAAAATTTGAGGTAGCCTTTTTGTTCAGCGTAGTTGATTTCCAGATAGAATATATGTTTTTGAGGAGGACACTCCCCTAAAACCCTCTGGGCAAGGGTTTTAAGGTATGCCCTGAGGGCATATAAGGTTTTTATATAAGGCATTGTTGTAGGGGCTCATTCGACTGGAAATTGGAGTATCTAGTGCCCTTTTTTATAGTCGAAAGTGATTGGAGGGCAACTAGCCCCCCACGCCCATCATTCCCCCAAAAAAATCCAATAAAAAATTTTGAGATAGTCATTTTGTTCAGCGTAGTTGATTTGCAGATAGAAAATATCTTTTTGAGGAGGACATTCCCCCACAACGCTCGGAGCAAGAGTTTAATTTATGCCCTGGGGGCATATAAGGTTCTTATAGAAAGCGCTGTTGTAGAAACTTCAAAAAGGCTCATTCGATTGAAAATTCAAAGGGCTAGTGCCCTTTTTAATAGTCGTACGTGATTGGAGGGCAACTAACCCCCTCCTCCCACGCCCACCTTTTCCCCAAACACATCCAATCAAAATTTTGAGATAGTCAATTTGTTCAGCGTAGTTGATTTCCAGATAGAATATGTTTTTCAGGAGGACACTCCCCTACAACTCTCGGGACAAGGGTTTTAAGTTATGCCCTTGGAGCATACAAGATTTTTATAGAAGGTGTTGTCGTAGAAACTTCGAAAAGGGCTCATTCGATTGGAAATTGAAGTAGTTAGTGCCCTTTTCAATAGTCGAAAATGGTTTGAGGGCAACTAGCCCCCCCCCCCAACCCTTCATTCCCCTAAAGACACCCAATCAAAATTTTGAGAGAGCCATTTTCTTCAGCGTAGTTTATTTCCAGATAGAAAATATGTATTTGAGGAGAAGACTCCCCCAAAACCCTCCGGGCAAATGTTGTAAGTTATGCCCTGGGGGCATATAAGGTTATTATAGAAGGCGCTGTCGAAACTTAAAAAAAGGCTCATTCGATTGGAAATTCAAAGGGCTATTGCACTTTTTAATAGTCGAATATAATTGGAGGGCAACTAGGCACCCCACGCCCATCTTTACCCCAAACTCATTCAATCCAAATTTTGATACAGCCATTTTATTCAGCGTAGTTGATTTCCGGATAGAAAATATGTTTTTGAGGAGGACATTCCCAAACACATCCAATGAAAAGTTTGAGATAGCCATTTTGTTCAGCGTAGTTGATTTCCAGATAGAAAATACGTTTTTGAGGAGGACGCTCCCCTAAAATTCTTGGGGCAAGGGTTTTAAGTTATGCCCTGGGGGCATATATGGTTCTTCGGGCAAGGGTTTTAAGTTATGCCCTATGGGCATATATGTTTTTGTAGAAGGTGTTGTCGTAGAAACTTAGAAAAAGGCTCATTCGATTGGAAATTCAAAAGGGCTAGTGCCCTTTTTAATAGTCGAAAGTGATTTGAGGGCAACTAGCCCCCCCACACCCATCATTCCAAACAAATCCAAACGAAATTTTGAGATAGCCATTTTGTTCAACTTAGTTGAATTCTAGATAGAAAATATGTTTTTGAGGAAGACACTCCCCTACAACTCTCGGGGCAAGGATTTAAGTTATGCCCAGGGAGCAAATAAGGTTTTGATAGAATGCGTTGTCGTAGAAACTTCAAAAAAGGCTCATTTGATTTGAAATTCAAAGGGCTAGCACCCTTTTCAATAGTCAAAACTGATTAAACAGCAACTACCCCCCCCCCCCCCACCCCTTATTCCCCCAAACACATCCAAACAAAATTTTGAGATAGCCATTTTGTTCAGCGTGGTTGATTTCCAGATAGAAAATATGTTTTTGAGGAGGATACTATCCTACAATTTTTGGGGCAAGGATTTTAAGTTATGCCCTGGGGGCATATAAGGTTTTTAGAGAAGGTGTTGTCGTAGAAATTTCGAAAAAGGCTCATTCGATTGGAAATTTAAAAGGGCTAGTGCCCTTTTTAATATTCGAAAGTGAATTGAGGGCAATTAGCCCCCCCCCAAACCCATCATTCCCCCAAACACATTCAATCAAAATTTTGAGATAGCCATTTTGCTCAGCTTAGTTGATTTGTAGATAGAAAATATGTTTTTGAGCAGGACACTCCCCTACAACCCTCGGGGCAAGGGTTTTAAGTTTTGCCGAGGGGGAATATAAGGTTTTTATAAATGCATTGTCGTAGAAACTTCAAAAAAGGCTCATTCGATTGGAAAATCAAAGGCCTAGTGCCGTTTTTAATAGTCGAAAGTTATTTGAGGGAAATTAGCCACCCCAGACCTTCATTCCCCCAAAGACACCCAATCAAAATTTTGAGAGAGCCATTTTGTTCAGCGTAGTTTATTTATAACTAGCCCCCCCCCCCCCCAACCCTTCATTCCCCTAAAGACACCCAATCAAAATTTTGAGAGAGCCATTTTGTTCAGCGTAGTTTATTTCCAGATAGAAAATATGTATTTGAGGAGAAGACTCCCCCAAAACCCTCCGGGCAAATGTTGTAAGTTATGCCCTGGGGGCATATAAGGTTATTATAGAAGGCGCTGTCGAAACTTAAAAAAAGGCTCATTCGATTGGAAATTCAAAGGGCTATTGCACTTTTTAATAGTCGAATATAATTGGAGGGCAACTAGGCACCCCACGCCCATCTTTACCCCAAACTCATTCAATCAAAATTTTGATACAGCCATTTTATTCAGCGTAGTTGATTTCCGGATAGAAAATATGTTTTTGAGGAGGACATTCCCAAACACATCCAATGAAAAGTTTGAGATAGCCATTTTGTTCAGCGTAGTTGATTTCCAGATAGAAAATACGTTTTTGAGGAGGACGCTCCCCTAAAATTCTTGGGGCAAGGGTTTTAAGTTATGCCCTGGGGGCATATATGGTTCTTCGGGCAAGGGTTTTAAGTTATGCCCTATGGGCATATATGTTTTTGTAGAAGGTGTTGTCGTAGAAACTTAGAAAAAGGCTCATTCGATTGGAAATTCAAAAGGGCTAGTGCCCTTTTTAATAGTCGAAAGTGATTTGAGGGCAACTAGCCCCCCCACACCCATCATTCCAAACAAATCCAAACGAAATTTTGAGATAGCCATTTTGTTCAACTTAGTTGAATTCTAGATAGAAAATATGTTTTTGAGGAAGACACTCCCCTACAACTCTCGGGGCAAGGATTTAAGTTATGCCCAGGGAGCAAATAAGGTTTTGATAGAATGCGTTGTCGTAGAAACTTCAAAAAAGGCTCATTTGATTTGAAATTCAAAGGGCTAGCACCCTTTTCAATAGTCAAAACTGATTAAACAGCAACTACCCCCCCCCCCCCACACCCATTATTCCCCCAAACACATCCAATCAAAATTTTGAGATAGCCATCTTGTTCAGCGTGGTTGATTTCCAGATAGAAAATATGTTTTTGAGGAGGATACTATCCTACAATTTTTGGGGCAAGGATTTTAAGTTATGCCCTGGGGGCATATAAGGTTTTTAGAGAAGGTGTTGTCGTAGAAATTTCGAAAAAGGCTCATTCGATTGGAAATTTAAAAGGGCTAGTGCCCTTTTTAATATTCGAAAGTGAATTGAGGGTAATTAGCCCCCCCCCCCCAAACCCATCATTCCCCCAAACACATTCAATCAAAATTTTGAGATAGCCATTTTGCTCAGCTTAGTTGATTTGTAGATAGAAAATATGTTTCTGAGCAGGACACTCCCCTACAACCCTCGGGGCAAGGGTTTTAAGTTTTGCTGAGGGGGAATATAAGGTTTTTATAAATGCATTGTCGTAGAAACTTCAAAAAAGGCTCATTCGATTGGAAAATCAAAGGCCTAGTGCCGTTTTTAATAGTCGAAAGTGATTTGAGGGCAATTAGCCTCCCCAGACCTTCATTCCCCCAAAGACACCCAATCAAAATTTTGAGAGAGCCATTTTGTTCAGCGTAGTTTATTTCCAGATAGAAAATATGTATTTGAGGAGAAGACTCCCCCAAAACCCTCCGGGCAAATGTTGTAAGTTATGCCCTGGGGGCATATAAGGTTATTATAGAAGGCGCTGTCGAAACTTAAAAAAAGGCTCATTCGATTGGAAATTCAAAGGGCTAGTGCAATTTTTAATAGTCGAAAGTAATTTGAGGGTAACTAGGCCCCCCAAAACCATCTTTACCCCAAACACATTCAATCAAAATTTTTAGATCGAAAGGGCTAGTGCCCTTTTTATTAGTTGAACGTGATTGGGGGCAATTAGCTCCCCCCCCCCCCACCCAGCAGTCCCCCAAACACATCCAATAAAAATGTTGAGGTAGCCATTTTGTTCAGCGTAGTTGATTTCCAGACAGAAAATATTTTTTGGGGAGGACACTTCCCCACAACCGTTGGGGCAAGGGTTGTAAGTTATGCCCTGGGGGCATATAAGGTTTTTAAAGAAGTTGTTGTTGTAGAAACTTCAAAAAAGGCTAATTCGATTGAAAATTCAAAGGGCTAGTGGGCTTTTTAATAGTCGTACGTGATTGGAGGGAAACTAGCCCCCTCCCCCCACGCCCACCTTTTCCCCAAACACATCCAATCAAAATTTTGAGATAGTCAATTTGTTCAGCGTAGTTGATATCCAGATAGAATAAATGTTTTTCAGGAGGACACTCCCCTACAACCCTCGGGGCAAGGGTTTTAAGTTATGCCATGGGAGAATATAAGGTTTTTACAGAAGGTGTTGTCGTAGAAACTTCAAAAAAGGCTCATTCGATTGAAAATTCAAAGGGCTAGTGCCCTTTCTAATAGTCGTACGTGATTGGAGGGCCACTAGCCCCCTCCCCCCACGCCCGACTTTTCCCCAAACACATCCAATCAAAATTTTGAGATAGTCAATTTGTTCAGCGTAGTTGATTTCCAGATAGAATATATGTTTTTCAGGAGGACACTCCCCTACAACCCCCCGGGCAAGGGTTTTAAGCTATGCCCTGGGAGCATATAAGGTTTTTATAGAAGGCGTTGTCATAGAAACTTCAAAAAGGGCTCATTCGATTGGAAATTGGAGTAGTTAGTGCCCTTTTTAATAGTCGAAAATGATTTGAGGGCAACTAGCCCCCTCCCCCCACACCCACCTTTTCCCCAAACACATCCAATCAAAATTTTGAGATAGTCAATTTTTTCAGCGTAGTTGATTTCCACATAGAATATCTGTTTTTCAGGAGGACAAACCCCTACAACCCTCGGGGCAAGGGTTTTAAGTTATGCCCTGGGAGCATATAAGGTTTTTATAGAAGGCGTTGTCGTAGAAACTTCAAAAAGGGCTCATTCGATTGGAAATTCAAAGGGCTAGTGCCCTTTTTAATAGTCGAAAGTGATTGGAGGGCAACTAGCCCCATCCCCCCACTCCCACCTTTTCCCCAAACACATCCAATCAAAATTTTGAAATAGTCAATTTGTTCAGCGTAGTTGATTTCCAGATAGAAAATATGTTTTTAAGGAGGACACTCCCCTACAACGCCCGGGCCAAGGATTTTAAGATATGCCCTGGGGCTTATAAGGTTTTTATAGAAGGCGTTGTCATAGAAACTTCAAAAAGGGCTCATTCGATTGGAAATTGGAGTAGTTAGTGCCCTTTTTAATAGTCGAAAATGATAGGAGGGCAACTAGCCCCCCCCCAACCCATCATTCTCCTAAACATATCCAATCGAAATTTTGAGATAGTCATTTTGCTCAGCTTAGTTGATTTCTAGATAGAAAATATGTTTTTGAGCATGACACTCCTCTACAACCCTCGGGGCAAGGGTTTTATGTTTTGCCCTGGGGGCATATAAGGTTTTTATAAAGGCATTGTCGTAGAAAATTCAAAAAAGTCTCATTCGATTGGAAAATCAAAGGCCTAGTGCCCTTTTTCATAGTCGAAAGTGATTTGAGGGAAACTAGCCTCCCCAGACCTTCATTCCCCCAAGGACACCCAATCAAAATTTTGAGATAGCCATTTTGTTCAGCGTAGTTGATTTCCTGATAGAAAATATGTGTTTGAGGAGAACACTCCCCCATAACCCTCGGGGCAAGGGTTGTAAGTTATGCCCTGGGGGCATATAAAGTTTTTATAGAAGGCGCCTTCGTAGAAACTTAAAAGAAGGCTCACTCGATTGGAAATTCAAAGGGCTAGTGCCCTTTTTAATAGTCGAAAGTAATTTGAGGGCAACTAGGCCCCCCCACAACCCCCTTTACCCCAAACACATTCAATCAAAATTTTGAGATAGCCATTTTATTCAGCGTAGTTGCTTTCCGGATAGAAAATATGTTTTTGAGGAGGACACTCCCCCACAACTCTTGGGGCAAGGGCTGTAAGTTATGCCCTGGGGGCATATAAGGTTTTTATAGAAGGTGTTGTCATAGAAACTTCAAAAAAGGCTCATTCGATTGGAAATTAAAAGGGCTAGTGCCCTTTTTAATAGTTGAACGTGATTGGGGGCAACTAGCTCCCCCCCCCCTCCCCACACCCATCATTCCCCCAAACACATCCAATCAAAACTTCAAAAAGGGCTCATTCGATTGGAAATTGGAGTAGTTAGTGCCCTTTTTAATAGTCGAAAATGATTGAAGGGCAACTAGCCCCCCCAGCCCTTCATTCTCCTAAAGACACCCAATCAAAATTTTGAGATAGCCCTTTTGTTCAGCGTAGTTTATTTCCAGAGAGAAAATATGTATTTGAGGAGAAGACTCCCCCAAAACCCTCCGTGCAAGGGTTGTAAGTTATGCCTAGAAGGCGCTGTCGTAGAAACTTAAAAAAAGGCTCATTCTATTGGAAATTCAAAGGGATAGTGCCATTTTAATAGTCGAAAGTGATTGGAGGGCACCTAGCCCCCCCCCCAGACCCATTAATCCCCCAAACAAATCCAATCAAAATCTTGAGATAGCCATTTTGTTCAGTGTAGTTGATTTCCAGATTGAAAATATGTTTTTGAGGAGGACACTCCCCCATAGCCCTCGGGACAAGGGTTGTAAGTTATGCCCTGGGGGCATATAAGGTTTTTATAGAAGGTGTTAACGTAGAAACTTCAAAACAGGCTCATTCGATAGGAAATTCAAAGCGCTAGTGCCCTTTTTAATAGTCGAAAGTGATTGGAGGGTAACTAGCCCCCCCCCCCCCACGCCCACCTTTTCCACAAACACATCCAATCAAAATTTTGAGATAGCTTTTTTGTTCAGCGTAGTTGATTTCCAGATAGAATATATGTTTTTTAGGAGGGCACTCCCCTAAAACGCTCTGGACAAGGGTTTTAAGGTATTCCCTGGGGGCATATAAGGTTTTTAAAGAAGGCGTTGTCGTAGAAACTTCGAAAAGGGCTCATTCGATTGGAAATTGGAGTATCTAGTGCCCTTTTAAATAGTCGAAAGTGATTGGAGGGCAACTAGCCCCCCCCCCCCCCAAGCCCATCATTCCCCCAAACAAATCCAATAAAAAATTTTGAGATACTCATTTTGTTCAGCGTAGTTGATTTCCAGATAGAAAATATCTTTTTGAGGAGGAAACTCCCCCACAACCCTCGGGGCAAGAGTTTTAAGTTACGCCCTGGGGGCATATAAGGTTCTTGTAGAAAGCGCTGTCGTAGAAACTTCAAAAAGGCTCATTCGATTGAAAATTCAAAGAGCCAGTGCCCTTTTTAATAGTCGTACGTGATTGGAGGGCAACTAGCCCCCTCCCCAAACGCCCACCTTTTCCCCAAACACATCCAATCAAAATTTTGAGATAGTCAATTTGTTCAGCGTAGTTCATTTCCAGATAGAATATATCTTTTTCAGGAGGACACTCCCCTACCATCCTCGGGGCAAGGGTTTTAAGTTATGCCCTGGGAGCATATAAGGTTTTTATAGAAGGCGTTGTCGTAGAAACTTTGAAAAAGGCTCATTCGATTGGAAATCGGAGTAGTTAGTGCCCTTTTTAATAGTCGAAAATGATTGGAGAGTAACTAGCCCCCCCAGCCCTTCATTCCCCTCAAGACGCCCAATCAAAATTTTGAGATATCCATTTTGTTCAGCGGAGTTTATTTCCAGATAGAAAATATGTATTTGAGGAGAAGAGTCCCCCAAAGCCCTACGGGCAAGGGTTGTAAGTTTTGCCCTGGGGGCATATAAAGTTTTTATAGAAGGCGCTGTCGTAGAAACTTACAAAAAAGGCTCACTCGATTTGAAATTCAAAGGGCTAGTGCCCTTTTTAATAGTCGAAAGTAATTGGAGGGCAACTAGGCCCCCCTAGGCCCACCTTTACCCCAAACACATTCTGTTCTTAGTGCTAGCTACCGCTGGCACCACTTATTGGGGTGTAATTACGGGTGTCGCCACTTATTGATGCAAAAATGGCGCAAAAAGGTTGCTATGCCACTTACTCGAAGGGGAGAACCCCTTGTCGGCCCAAATGTTAGTGAGATTCCCGCTCTTACCCCAACGGTTCTGCAAATATCGGGTTTGGTACTACCCTATTTACAGTATACCCTTTCCCAGGGTATGATAACGCGATCGAGTGGTCAAATGGCCACTTTCTAAAGCCAAATGTACCCGCCTTGGGTTACGGCTAGAAAATCTCTACTCTCTCCTTGGAGGTAACAACCCTCCCTGTCAATTTAATAATGACGGTACCTCGTAGCTCTATTCCTAACCTGCCTGGATTACGGAAAATAGTACACAGTTTGTAGGAAATACCTTACTTGTATTCTTCCAAAAGGGTCACAAATAACAATAGAAATATCCTTCCCCAATCGGGGTCAAAATGCAGACTCCTTCCCCAACCGGGTTCAAAACATAGACTAAAACATAATAATAATTTTTACAGCACTGTTTTTATGGGTGGACCGTCACTTGGCCCAGCCAATCATCTACCTCCCCATCCAAACCCAAATCATCCTCTTAGATTTATCTTTCAATGACTCCCAAACCAGGAAGTAAAAAATAAACTTGGTTCACAGCTTACCTATTGCAAAACCACAATCGCTTAGCAACGGAATTTAACCTGTCTTTTGAAATTATACTATAAGCAAATGTAAATAAAAAAACGAAACCAGGTCATTTATCTGAAAGGAAAAGAAACAGGGGTGGAACCCCAACACCTCCCCCCGTAAGATAAATGACCTCCCACTTGCTAACTTGGTCCACCCTTACAAACATAAACACTTAACTTCAACTTTACAAAATCTATTTGCCTTCTCTCTTCCACCAGTGTTTGTGTTACTACTTCCACCACTTCACTCTGGATCGGTCGTCCTCGACACGTCTCTACTGTAGGACCACCATGGTCTACATCGTATAGTATCCGCCTTTAATTTTGAAAGTTGAAATCTTCAAGATTCGTAGATAATGATTGTGCGCAGCACAATTCAAAACAACAAATTTTCTCGCTCTCACGAATTTACATTTGAGAGGAGCAAAGAATCAGTTTCTGGCACATATGATGAAGCCAGCCTTCGTTAAAAAATTGGCTGTACTAGCCTCTTAGTTTACATCTGTAGAAGCAATCCTGCATCTCTATCACAAGGTGATTTACCCCTTGGTAAAATTTCAAATAATCTAAAGCCAGAAACGCACAGGCCGGTGAAAACGGCGGGGGTACTGTAAATGAAGTAAAATTTTTCGCGAACCATGAATCGCCTTTTTTCTGGGTTCCCTCCCCTGGGATAATTAATATGCGTTGAGGCGTTGAAGTTAATTGAAGATGAAACTTGGATACATCTCCCACTGAATACAATTTACCGGAAATACTTGTCGATTCCCATGAAGAATAACAGCTATGAATAGGGTTACTGGACATTGGTTTGGGTGAAGTATGAAGTGACTGGGAGAGAGTATCCCCCAAGGACTCCAGATCAGAAAGGCAAAATCTCAGTAAAGGGATCACAAGTTGTCCGCCAGTTGTGCATTGAGGATAAGGGCTATCTTTCGCGACTTCCCGCAGGGGATCTTCCCAAAGGGATTACTCCCCCTCATAAAAGAACAAACACTCTTTTGAGTTGATCAGACCAATATCAGATTGCTTTCCAAATCTTTCCAATCCGACTCGACATTCCATATCTCCAAACTTTCCCCCAACCCGTTGTAGGTCATTCATCTCTATTTTGTAACCATCTTGTTTTATTCCCCATGGGTCTTTGACCTCTTTTCCCCCCTTATTATTTATGTTATCAGGCACAGCCCATCCAACATTTTTTTATTTTTCGTCACTGTAGGCTGAATCTCCAAATGTCTCTTTTTTACACTCCTCTTTTCATCTCTACTTTTCTCAATTTTGTCATTCGCGCAAAATACTAAATCATCGTTAAATCTGATTTGGACTCCAGTGTCCACCATCTTTGACTGCCTAACTTCATTGTAGATCCATTTAATATTTCTTTTCTCTCTTTTAGTCTTCTTTATTCTTACCGCCGAAACAAATAGTTCGTTATCAAATGGGAACTGAATTCCGACATTTGGTTTTTCATATTGTACTAAAATTTCTCGATTTTTACGAGGAAAAGCGCGTACAATAAATTTCGTCTCCTTATCCTCTGGTACAATCAGCGCTTCATTTTGGCCTGTACTTGTTAGCGTCTCATATTCATTAAAAGTGTTTTCCAGTTTTCCATTTTCTGGAAATTTTCCCGAAAAATCATTCTCGCGCGTCTTGTTTTCAATATTATGTTGTCTGTTTACTTCCGCATCCCCTTTTTGTGGATTATAAATATTTTGAACATGCGTATCAAGTATTTCACTTTTCCGAAAGGGTGGCACAGCCACCACATTTGTTTTATGGGCCGGTCCACCTCCCACCGTAGTTAACGGAGTATTATATTTTTCCGTGCTTCTAACCCATGCGGTTCTCTAATACGTTTGAAAACTTTTCCCTGCAATCATTTCCATTATGTATTTTCTTTCCTCTCTGTCTGCCTCCTCCTGTTTTTCCTGGCTATCCTATCAGCCTCTTCCTGTTTTTCTTTGGCTACTCTATCTCTTTCTATTTGTTCTCTATCTTTTCTATCTCTTTCGTCATCTCGTTCTCTGGCTATTCTCACTTCCTTCATGAAATTTAATATTTGTTGTCTCATATCTTTCTCCCTTTCTTTTCTATCTCTCTTTCTTTTTATTCTATCGGCTTTACTCTCCCTTTTAGGTCTGGAATTAATCTCATCTCTGTCCGACATAGTTTCAAAATTCCGTTAACTTCAAATTACCTCTTCAGTCTAAATGAAAATTCTTTTATCAATGTACTTCCGGTCTCTTGCGAAAAATTGTTTTGACACGCAGCAATTTTAGCCTTATATTTTTGAATACTAATTAGTTGCGTGATATATTGATTCGTAAATTTTCCAATTATGATCTCACAAGGCATAGCCCATATGATCTTCATAATTGTATTAATTGATTCAGTATTTCTTTCTTTTCTCTTTATATGTAACCACAATAGGCTACTATCACTATGTAGGCTAACTCGACTAGTCTCTTCGAAAACGCGAAATTCTTTTATTATCAACGCTGTTAATAATTCCTGTTCTTGCTGCCACCAATGTTCGTAGTGCTAGCTATCGCCGGCACCACTTATTGGGGTGTAATTACGGGTGTCGCCACTTATTGATGCAAAAATGACGCAAAAAGGTTGCTATGCCCCTTACTCGAAGGGGAGAACCCCTTGTCGGCCAAATTGTTAGTGAGATTCCCGCTCTTACCCCAACAGTTCTGCAAATATCGGGTTTGATACTACCCTATTTACAGTATACCCTGTCCCAGGGTATGATAACGCGATCGAGTGGTCAAATGGCCACTTTCTAAAGCCAAATGTACCCGCCTTGGGTTACGGCTAGAAAATCTCTACTCTCTCCTTGGAGGCAACAACCCTCCCTGTCAATATAATAATGACGGTACCTCGTAGCTCTATTCCTACCCTGCCTGGGTTACGGAAAATAGTACACAGTTTGTAGGAAATACTTTACTTGTATTCTTCCAAAAGGGTCACAAATAACAATAGAAATATCCTTCCCCAATCGGGGTCAAAACGCAGACTCCTTCCCCAACCGGGGTCAAAACATAGTCTAAAACATAATAATAATTTTTACAGCACTGTTTGTATGGGCGGACCGTCACTTGGCCCAGCCAATTAGCTACCTCCCCATTCAAACCCAATTCATCCTCTTAGATTTATCTTTCAATGACTCCCAAACCAGGAAGTAAAAAATAAACTTGGTTCAAAGCTTACCTATTGCAAAAACACTATCGCTTAGTAACGGAATTTAACCTTTCTTTTGAAATTATACTATAAGCAAATGTAATTAAGAAAACGAAACCAGGTCATTTATCTGAAAGGAAAAGAAACAGGGGTGGAACCCCAACACATTCAATCAAAATTTTGAGATAGCTATTTTGTTCAGCTTAGTTGATTTCCAGATCAATCAATCAATAAATCGATTTATTAATACTAAAAAAAAAAAAAAAAACCAATTACAAACTTAAAGTTTATACACGCCCAAGAAGCTAAGCTTGTAAAGGGCCAACAAAACAAATAAGACACTATTATAAAGCACATAAAATAAGAAGAGATTGGAAAAAAAAAATAATCAGAGAAATATATTGAATGAAAAAAAAAGACATATAAATGTGGATGGAATTCAAAAAAAAAGAAGAAAAAGGGGGAAAATAATATACTGGAAATACCCAGTGAGAAAGTGGCTTTACAGAAAGAGATAGAGGGACATCAGGAGGGATGGAGTTCCAAAATAAAATAGATTGATAAACAGGATACCTCTGACCTGCTGTCAATGATTGCTTAGGTAAAATGAACCTGCGATAAGAGCTACGTAAAAAAGAAGAGTACCTACCTGAGGCTGACAGAAAGAAAAACTGCTGCCGAGATGGTGGAAGTGTGCCTAGAATGGCAGAATATGCTAAATAAAGGTAAATTTTACCCATAATACATTCCATCAGAGCTATTCCGGTATTATTATAAAGATAAGAGGAAGGGTAAAAACGAGGTAGAAGAAAAGTAGCCTTCACTGCCCTATTTTGGGCTTTTTGAAGTGAGCAGAGAAGAGATTTATTAGTACAACCCCGACAGAACAGCAATAAGAGAAGTAAGGAAAAATAAAAGCATAATAAAGGGAAAGCATAACATCTGGGGGAAGAAATGAGTTAACCCTGTGCAACATTGAAGATTGGCGGAGGACAAGGGAACGGGTATGAGTAATATGGGGTTTAAAAGAAAGAAAACAGTCAAGATACACACCAAGAAATTTCACTTAAGTAGCTTGTGGTATAATATCATTCCCACAAGTCAGGATGCTTGGTTCCCTTGCTTCTCTCATACGATAAGGGGTTCTAAAGTGTACAATGGCACTTTTTTGGCTGTTAAGAGTCATACCATTTGACCAGCACCAATCTTTTACTTTATCAAGAAGGCCTTGAGCTAGGGAAATGGCAGATGGCAGGTCCACTGCAGCAATGAAAAAGTTACTTTCATCAGCAAAAAGAATAGGGTGCACAAGGGGATGAAGACCATCAACAAGATCATTAATATAAATTAAAAACAAAAGTGGTCCAAGCACAGAGCCCTGTGGGACACCTTTCACAATAGGCAAGGAAGAGGAAGAAGTACCATTAACCGAAACATACTTTTGTGGAGGATACTCCCCTACAATTCTTAGGGCAAGGGTTTTAATTTATAACCTGGGGGCATATATGGTTCTTGGGGCAGGGGTTTTAAGTTATGACCTATGGGCATATATGTCTTTGTAGAAGGCGTTGTCGTAGAAACTTCGCAAAAGGCTCATTCGATTGGAAATTCAAAAGGGCTAGTGCCCTTTTTAATAGTCGAAAGTGATTTCAGGGCAACTAGCCCCCCCACACCCATCATTCCCCCAAACACATCCAAACGAAATTTTGAGATGGCCATTTTGTTCAGCTTAGTTGATTTCTAGACAGAAAATATGTTTTTGAGGACGAAACTCCCCTACAACCTTCGGGACAAGGATTTAAGTTATGCACAGGGGGCATATAAGGTTTTGATAGGAGGCGTTGTCGTAGAAACTTCAAAAAAGGCTCATTCGATTTGAAATTCAAAGGGCTAGCACCCTCTTCAACAGTCAAAAGTGATTGAATGGAAACTAGCCCCCCCCCCACACCCATCATTCCCCCAAACACATCCAATCAAAATTTTGAGATAGCCATTTTGTTCAGCGTAGTTGATTTCCCGATAGAAAATATGTTTTTGAGGAGGACACTACCCTACAATTCTTTGGGCAAGGGTTTTAAGTTATGCCCTGGGGGCATATAAGGTTCTTAGAGAAGGCGTTGTCGTAGAAAATTTGAAAAAGGCTCATTAGATTGGAAATTCAAAAGGGCTAGTGCCCTTTTTAATAGTCGAAAGTGATTTGAGGGCAATTAGCCCCCCCCCCCAAACCCATCATTCCCCCAAACACATCCAATCAAAATTGTGAGATAGCCATTTTGCTCAGCTTAGTAGATTTCTAGATAGAAAATATTTTTTTGAGGAGTACACTCCCCCACAACCCTTGGGGCAACGGGTTGTAAGTTATGCCCTGGGGGCATATAAGGTTTTTATAGAAGGTGTTGTCGTAGAAACTTCAAAAAAGGCTCATTCGATTGGAAATTAAAAGGGCCAGTGCCCTTTTTAATAGTTGAAAGTAATTTGAGGCCAACTAGGCCCCCCCCCACGCCCCCCTTTTCCCCAAACACAGCCGTTTTGTTCAGCGTAGTTGATTTCCAGATAGAAAATATTTTTTTGAGGAGGACACTCCCCCACAACCCTTGGGGCAAGGGTTGTAAGTTATGCCCTGGGGGCATATAAGGTTTTTATAGAAGGCGTTGTCGTAGAGACTTAAAAAAATTCTCATTTGATTGTAAATTCAAAGGGCTAGTGCCCTTTATGATAGTCGAAAGTGATTGGAGGGCAAATAGCCCCCCACACCCATCATTCCCCCAGCCACATCCATTCAAAATTTTGAGATACCCATTTTGTTCAGCGTAGTTGATTTCCAGATAGAAAATATGTTTTTGAGGAGGACACTCCCCTAAAACCCTTGCGGCAAGGGTTTTAAGTTATGTCCTGGGGGCATATAATGTTTTTATAGAAGGCGTTGTCGTAGAAACTTCAAAAAGGCTCATTCGATTGGAAATTCAAAGGACTAGTGCCCTTTTTAACAGTCGAAAGTGATTAGAGGGCAACTACCCCCCCCCCCCACACACCCATTACACTCCCCTAAAACCCTAGGGGCAAGGGTTGTAAGTTATGCCCTGGGGGCATATAAGGTTTTTATAGAAGGCGTTGTCGTAGATACTTCAAAAGGATCATTCGATTGGACATTCAAAGGGCTAGTGCTCTTTTAAAAGTGGAAAGTTATTGGAGGGCAACTAGCCCCCCCCCCCCCACCACACCAATTAATCCCCCAAACACATCCAATCAAAATTTAGAGATAGCCATTTTGTTCAGTGTAGTTTGATTTCCAGAATGAAAATATGTTTTTGAGGAGGACACTCCCCCACAACCCTCGGGCAAGGGTTGTAAGTTATGCCCTGGGGGCATATCAGGTTTTATAGAAACTGTTAACGTAGAAACTTCAAAACAGGCTCATTCGATTTGAAATTTAAAGTACTAGTGCCCTTTTTAATAGTCGAAAGTGATTGGAGGGCAACTAGCCCCTCCCCACGCCCGCCTTTTCTACAAACACATCCAATCAAAATTTTGAGGTAGCCTTTTTGTTCAGCGTAGTTGATTTTCAGATAGAATAAATGTTTTTGAGGAGGACACTCCCCTAAAACCCTCTGGGCAAGGGTTTTAAGGTATGCCCTGGGGGCATATAAGGTTTTTATATGCCCCCTTAAAACCTTTTAAGGTTTTTAGAAGGCGTTGTCGTAGAAACTTTGAAAAGGGCTCATGCGATTGGAAATTGGAGTATCTAATGCCCTTTTCGATAGTCGAAAGTGATTAGGGGGCAACAAGCCCCCCCTCGATGTATGGGCATCATTCCCCCAAACAAATCCAATAAAAATTTTTTAGATAGTCACTTTGTTCAGCGTAGTTCCAGATAGTTCCAGATTTCCAGATAGAAAATATCTTTTGAGGAGGACACTCCCCCACAACGCTTGGGGCAAGAGTTTTAAGTTATGCCCTGGGGGCATATAAGGTTCTTATAGAAAGCGCTGTCGTAGAAATTTCAAAAAGGCTCATTCGATTGAAAATTCAAAGAGCTAGTGCCCTTTTTAATAGTCGTACGTGATTGGAGGGCAACTAGCCCCCTCCCCCCACGCCCACCTTTCCCCCCAACACTTTACTACTTACTTACTTAATGCTCCTGCTTGTGGTCCAGCGTAGAGAGACACGTGAGTCTTCGCCTCCATTCGGAACGGTCTTGTGCAAGCGTGACTGCTTCTTGTATATCAGTGCCGATCACTGAGAGGCACTGGGTGAGGCTGTCCCTCCATCTGAACCGGGGCCTTCCACGGGGGCACTTCCATGCGCAGCCATGCGCAGGGGGATGAAAATTTAAGAGAGTGCTGGCGGGTGTTTCTGCTGGCATGCGGACCAAATGGCCGAGCCACCGTAGGATTCGTGCAGTGACCTGACGAAAGTTGGGGGTCTGATCTGTTAGAGCCAGCAATCGGGTGTTCGAGACGAAGTCGTCCAATCTGATCCCTTCAATACGTCTCAAGAACTTTGTTTGGGCCAGGTCTATGGCATCAGGAGCAGAAGCAGCAGCCGGCCTTTGAATGAATGCATTTTATGTGTTTTCCCCAAACACATCCAATCAAAATTTTGAGATAGTCAATTTGTTCAGCGTAGTTGATTTCCACATAGAATATAAGTTTTTAAGGAGCAAACTTCCCTACAACCCTCGGGGCAAGGGTTTTAAGTTATGCCCTGGGAGCATAAAAGGTTTTTATAGAAGTCGTTGTCTTAGAAACTTAGAAAAGGGCTCATTCAATTAGAAATTGGAGTAGTTAGTGCCCTTTCTAATAGTCGAAAATGATTTGAGGGCAACTAGCCCCCCCAACCCTTCATTCCCCTAAAGACCCATTCATTCCCCTAAGGTTTTTATAGAAGGCGGTGTCGTAGAAAATATGTTTTTGAGGAGGACACTCCCAAACACATCCAATCAAAATTTTGAGAATGCCATTTTATTCAGCGTAGTTGATTTCCGGATAGAAAATATGTTTTTGAGGAGGACACTCCCCTACAATTCTTGGGGCAAGGGTTTTAAGTTATGCCTTTGGGGCATATAAGGTTCTTGGGGCAAGGGTTTTAAGTTATGCCCTATGGGCATATATATTTTGTAGAAGGCGTTGTCGTAAAAACTTCAAAAAAGGCTCATTCGATTGGAAATTCAAAAGGGCTAGTGCCCTTTTTAATAGTTGAAAGTGATTTGAGGGAAACTAGCCCCCCCCACACCCATCATTCCCCCAAACACATCCAAACGAAATTTTGAGATAGCCATTTTGTTCAGCTTAGTTGATTTCTAGATAGAAAATCTGTTTTTGAGGAAGACACTCCCCTACAACCCACGGGGCAAGGATTTAAGTTATGCCTAGGTGGCATATAAGGTTTTGATAGAAGGCGTTGTCGTAGAAACTTCGAAAAAGGCTCATTCGGTTTGAAATTCAAAGGGCTAGCACCCTTTTTAATAGTCGAAAATGATTGAACGGCAACTAGCCCCCCCGCCCCCCCCCCAGCTCTTCATTCCCCTAAAGACACCCAATCAAAATTTTGAGATAGCCATTTTGTTCAGCGTAGTTTATTTTCAGATAGAAAATATGTATTTGAGGAGAAGACTCCCCCAAAACCCTCCGGGCAAGGGTTGTAAGTTATGCCCTGGGGGCATATAAGGTTTTTATAGAAGGTGCTGTCGTAGAAACTTAAAAAGGCTCATTCGATTGGAAATTCAATGGGCTAGTGCCCTTTTTAATAGTCAGAAGTAATTGGAGGGCAACTAGAACCCCCCCCCCCCCACGCCAACCTTTACCCCAAACTCATTCAATCAAAATTTTGAGATAGCCATTTTATTCAGCCTAGTTGATTTCCAGATAGAAAATATGTTTTTGGGGAGGACACTCCCCTACAATTCTAGGGGCAAGGGTTATAAGTTATGCCCTGGGGGCATATCAGGTTCTTGGGGCAAGGGTTTTAAGTTATGCCCTATGGGCACATATGTTTTGTAGAAGGCGTTGTCGTAGAAACTTTGAAAAAGGCTCATTCGATTGGAAATTCAAAAGGGCTAGTGCCCTTTTTAATAGTCGAAAGTGATTTGAGGGCAACTAGCCCCCCCCCAAAGCCCTCATTCCCCCAAACACATCCAAACGAAATTTTGAGATAGTCATTTTGTTCAGCTTAGTTGATTTCTAGATAAAAAATCTGTTTTTGAGGAAGACACTCCCCTACAACCCACGGGGCAAGGATATAAGTCATGCCTAGGTGGCATATAAGGTTTTGATAGAAGGCGTTGTCGTAGAAACTTCGAAAAAGGCTCATTCGGTTTGAAATTCAAAGGGCTAGCACCCTTTTTAATATTCGAAAGTGATTGAACGGCAACTAGCCCCCCCGCCCCCCAGCTCTTCATTCCCCTAAAGACACCCAATCAAAATTTGAGATAGCCATTTTGTTCAGCGTAGTTTATTTCCAGATAGAAAATATGTATTTGAGGAGAAGACTCCCCCAAAACCCTCCGGGCAAGGGTTGTAAGTTATGCCCTGGGGGCATATAAGGTTTTTATAGAAGGTGCTGTCGTAGAAACTTAAAAAGGCTCATTCGATTGGAAATTCAAAGGGCTAGTGCCCTTTTTAATAGTCAGAAGTAATTGGAGGGCAACTAGAACCCCCCCCCCCCCATGCCAACCTTTACCCCAAACTCATTCAATCAAAATTTTGAGATAGCCATTTTATTCAGCCTAGTTGATTTCCAGATAGAAAATATGTTTTTGGGGAGGACACTCCCCTACAATTCTTGGGGCAAGGGTTATAAGTTATGCCCTGGGGGCATATAAGGTTCTTGGGGCAAGGGTTTTAAGTTATGCCCTATGGGCACATATGTTTTGTAGAAGGCGTTGTCGTAGAAACTTTGAAAAAGGCTCATTAGATTGGAAATTCAAAAGGGCTAGTGCCCTTTTTAATAGTCGAAAGTGATTTGAGGGCAATTAGCCCCCCCCCCCAAAGCCATCATTCCCCCAAACACATCCAAACGAAATTTTGAGATAGTAATTTTGTTCAGCTTAGTTGATTTCTAGATAAAAAAATCTGTTTTTGAGTAAGACACTCCCCTACAACCCTCGGGGCAAGGATTTAAATTATGCCCAGGGGGCATATAAGGTTTTGATAGAAGGCGTTGTCGTAGAAACTTCGAAAAAGACTCATTCGATTTGAAATTCAAAGGTCTAGCACCCTTTCTAATAGTCAAAAGGGATTGAATTGCAACTAGCCCCCCCCCCCACAGCCATCATTCCCCCAAACACATCCAATCAAAATTTTGAGATTGCCATTTTGTTCAGCGTAGTTGATTTCGGGATAGAAAAAATGTTTTTGAGGAGGACAATACCCTACAATTCTTGGGGCAAGGGTTTTAAGTTATGCCCTGGGGGCATATAAGGTTCTTGGGGCAAGGGATTTATGTTATGCTTTATGGACATATATGTTTTTGTAAGGGCGTTGTCGTAGAAACTTCGAAAAAGGCTCATTCAATTGGTAATTCAGAAGGGCTAGTGCCCTTTTTAATAGTTGAAAGTGATTCGAGGGCAACTAGCCCCCCCCCCCACACCCATCATTCCCCCAAACACATCCAAACGAAATTTCGAGATAGCCATTTTGTTCAGCTTAGTTGATTTTTAGATAGAAACTCTGTTTTTGAGGAAGACATTCCCCTACAACCCTCGGGGCAAGGATTTAAGTTATGCCCAGGGGGCATATAAGGTTTTGATAGAAGGTGTTGTCGTAGAAACTTCGGAAAAGGCTCATTCAATTTGAAATTCAAAGTTCTAGCACCCTTTTTAATAGTCGAAAGTGACTGAACGGCAACTAGCCCCCCCCCCCCACACCCATCATTCCCCCAAACACATCCAATCAAAATTTTGAGATGGCCATTTTGTTCAGATTACTTGATTTCGGGATAGAAAATATATTTTTGAGGAGGATAATACCATACAATTCTTGGGGCAAGGGTTTTAAGTTATGCCCTGGGGGCATATAAGGCTCTTAGTTAAGGCGTTGTCGTAGAAACTTTGAAAAAGGCTCATTCGACTGGAAATTCAAAAGGGCTAGTGCCCTTTTTAATATTCGAAAGTGATTTGAGGGCAACTAGCCCCCCCCCCACAAAAAAACCAATCATTCCTCCAAAAACATCCAATCGAAATTTTGAGATAGCCATTTTGCTCAGCTTAGTTGATTTCTAGATAGAAAATATGTTTTTGAGGAGGACACTCCCCTACAACCCTCGGGCAAGGGTTTTAAGTTTTGCCCTGGGGGCATATAAGGTTTTTATAAAGGCATTGTCGTAAAAACTTCAAAAAAGGCTCATTCGATTGGAAAATCAAAGGCCCAGTGCCCTTTTTAATGGTCGAAAATGATTTTAGGGCAACTAGCCTCCCCAGACCTTTATTGCCCCAAAGACACCAAATTAAAATTTTGAGATAGCCATTTTGTTCAGCGTAGTTGATTTCCAGATAGAAAATTTGTGTTTCAGGAGAACACTCCCCCAAAACCCTTGGGGCAAGGGTTGTAAGTTATGCCCTGGGGGCATATAAAGTTTTTATAGAAGGCGCCGTCATAGAAAGTTAAAAAAAAGGCTCATTCAATTGGAAATTCAAAGAGCTAGTGCCCTTTTTAATAGTCGAAAGTAATTTGAGGGCAACTAGGCTCCCCAAGCCAACCTTTACCCCAAACACATTCAATCAAAATTTTGATATAGCTATTTTATTCAGCTTAGTTGATTTCCGGATAGAAAATATATTTTTGTGGAGGACACTCCCCTAAAATTCTTGGGGCAAGGGTTTTAAGTTATGCCCTGGGGGCATATAAGGTTCTTGGGGCAAGGGTTTTAAGTTATGCCCTATGGGCATATATGTTTTGTAGAAGGCGTTGTCGTAGAAACTTCAAAAAAGGCTCATTCGATTGGAAATTCAAAAGGGCTAGTGCCCTTTTTAATAGTTGAAAGTGATTTGAGGGAAACTAGCCCCCCCCCCAAACCCATCATTCCCCCAAACACATCCAAACGAAATTTTGAGATAGCCATTTTGTTCAGCTTAGTTGATTTCTAGATAGAAAATCTGTTTTTGAGGAAGACACTCCCCTACAACCCTCGGGGCAAGGATTTAAGTTATGCCTAGATGGCATATAAGGTTTTGATAGAAGGCGTTGTCGTAGAAACTTCGAAAAAGGCTCATTCGGTTTGAAATTCAAAGGGCTAGCACCATTTTTAATAGTCAAAAGTGATTAAACGGCAACTAGCCCCCCCGCCCCCCCCAGCTCTTCATTCCCCTAAAGACACCCAATCAAAATTTTGAGATAGCCATTTTGTTCAGCGTAGTTTATTTCCAGATAGAAAATATGTATTTGAGGAGAAGCCTCCCCCAAAACCCTCCGGGCAAGGGTTGTAAGTTATGCCCTGGGGGCATATAAGGTTTTTATAGAAGGTGCTGTCGTAGAAACTTAAAAAAAGGCTCATTCGATTGGAAATTCAAAGGTGCCCTTTTTAGTAGTCAGAAGTAATTGGAGGGCAACTAGGCCCCCCACGCCAACCTTTACCCCAAACTCATTTAATCAAAATTTTGAGATAGCCATTTTATTCAGCCTAGTTGATTTCCGGATATAAAATATGTTTTTGAGGAGGACATTCCCCTAAAATTCTTGGGGCAAGGGTTATAAGTTATGCCCTGGGGGCATATAAGGTTCTTGGGGCAAAGGTTTTAAGTTATGCCCTATGGGCATATATGTTTTTGTAGAAGGCGTTGTCGTAAAAACTTTGAAAAAGGCTCATTCGATTGGAAATTCAAAAGGGTTAGTGCCCTTTTTAATAGTCGAAAGTGATTTGAGGAAAACTAGCCCCCCCAAAGCCATCATTCCGCCAAACACATCCAAACGAAATTTTGGGATACTCATTTTGTTCAGCTTAGTTGATTTCTAGATAAAAAACAAATTTTTGAGTAAGACACTCCCCTAAAACCCTCGGGGCAAGGATTTAAGTTATGCCCAGGGGGCATATAAGGTTTTGATAGAAGGCGTTTTCGTAGAAACTTCGAAAAAGGCTCATTCGATTTGAAATTCAAAGGTCTAGCACCCTTTTTAATAGTCAAAAGTAATTGAATTGCAACTAGCCCCCCCCCCCCCAGCCATCATTTCCCCAAACACATCCAATCAAAATTTTGAGATGGCCATTTTGTTCAGCGTAGTTGATTTCGGGATAGAAAATATGTTTTTGAGGAGGACAATACCCTACAATTCTTGGGGCAAGGGTTTTAAGTTATGCCCTGGGGGCATATAAGGTTCTTGGGGCAAGGGTTTTATGTTATGCTTTATGGACATATATGTTTTTGTAAGGGCGTTGTCGTAGAAACTTCGAAAAAGGCTCATTCAATTGGAAATTCAAAAGGGCTAGTGCTCTTTTTAATAGTTGAAAGTGATTTGAGGGCAACTAGCCCCCCCACACCCATCATTCCCCCAAACACATCCAAACGAAATTTTGAGATAGCTATTTTGTTCAGCTTAGTTGATTTCTAGATAGAAAATCTGTTTTTGAGGAAGACACTCCCCTACAACCCTCGGGGCAAGGATTTAAGTTATGCCCAGGGGGCATATAAGGTTTTGATAGAAGGCGTTGTCGTAGAAACTTCGAAAAAGGCTTGTTCAATTTGAAATTAAAAGTTCTAGCACCCTTTTTAATAGTCGAAAGTGACTGAACGGCAACTAGCCCCCCCCCCCCCACACCCATCATTCCCCCAAACACATCTAATCAAAATTTTGAGATGGCCATTTTGTTCAGCGTACTTGATTTCGGGATAGAAAATATATTTTTGAGGAGGATAATACCATACAATTCTTGGGGCAAGGGTTTTAAGTTATGCCCTGGGGGCATATAAGGCTCTTAGTTAAGGCGTTGTCGTAGAAACTTTGAAAAAGGCTCATTCGACTGGAAATTCAAAAGGGCTAGTGCCCTTTTTAATATTCGAAAGTGATTTGAGGGCAACTAGCCCACCCCCCCCCCCACCAAAACCAATCATTCCTCCAAAAACATCCAATAGAAATTTTGAGATGGCCATTTTGCTAGGCTTATTTGATTTCTAGATAGAAAATATGTTTTTGAGGAAAACACTCCCCTACAACCCTCGGGGCAAGGGTTTTAAGTTTTGCCCTGGGGGCATATAAGGTTTTTATAAAGGCATTGTCGTAAAAACTTCAAAAAAGGCTCATTCGATTGGAAAATCAAAGGCCCAGTGCCCTTTTTAATGGTCGAAAATGATTTTAGGGCAACTAGCCTCCCCAGACCTTCATTGCCCCAAAGACACCAAATCAAAATTTTGAGATAGCCATTTTGTTCAGCGAAGTTGATTTCCAGATAGAAAATATGTGTTTGAGGAGAACACTCCCCCAAAACCCTCGGGGCAAGGGTTGTAAGTTATGCCCTGGGGGCATATAAAGTATTTATAGAAGGCGCCGTCATAGAAACTTAACAAAAAAGGCTCATTCGATTGGAAATTCAAAGGGCTAGTGCCCTTTTTAATAGTCGAAAGTAATTTGAGGGCAACTAGGCTCCCCACGCCAACCTTTACCCCAAACACATTCAATCAAAATTTTGATATAGCTATTTTATTCAGCGTAGTTGATTTCCGGATAGAAAATATGTTTTTGAGGAGGACAATCCCCCACAACACTTGGGGTAAGTGTTGTAAGTTATGCCCTGGGGGCATGTAAGGTTTTTATAGAAGGTGTTAACGTAGAAACTTCAAAACAGGCTCATTCGATTGGAAATTCAATGCGCTAGTGCCCTTTTTAATAGTCGAAAGTGATTGGAGGGCAACTAGCCTCCCCCCACTCCCATGAATCCCCCAAACACATCCAATCAAAATCTTGAGATAGCCATTTTGTTCATTGTAGTTGATTTCCATATTGAAAATATATTTTTGAGGAGGACACTCCCCCAGAGCCCTCGGGGCAAGGGTTGTAAGTTATGCCCTGTGGGCATATAAGGTTTTTATAGAAGGTGTTAACGTAAAAACTTCAAAACAGGCTCATTCGATTGGAAATTCAAAGCGCTAGTGCCCTTTTTAATAGTCGAGAGTGATTGGAGGGCAACTAGCCCCCCCCTAAACCCACCTCTTCCACAAACATATCCAATCAAAATTTTGAGATAGCCTTTTTGTTCAGCGTAGTTGATTTCCAGATAGACTATATGATTTTGAGGAGGACACTCCCCTAAAACCCTCTTGGCAAGGGTTTTAAGGTACGCCCTTGGGGCATATAATGTTTTTATAGAAGGCGTTGTCGTAGAAACTTCGAAAAGAGCTCATTCGATTGGAAATTGGAGTATCTAGTGCCCTTTTTAAAAGTCGAAAGTGATTGGAGGGCAACTAGCCCCCCCCCTACGCCCATCATTCCCCCAAGCAAATCCAATAACAAATTTTGAGATAGTCATTTTGTTCAGTGTAGTTGATTTCCAGATAGAAAATATCTTTTTGAGGAGGACACTCCCCTACAACGCTCGGGGCAAGAGTTTTAAGCTATGCCCCGGGGGCATATAAGGTTCTTATAGAAAGTGCTGTCGTAAAAACTTCAAAAAGGCTCATTCGATTGAAAATTCAAAGGACTAGTGCCCTTTTAATAGTCGTACGTGATTGGAGGGCAACTAGCCCCCTCCCCCACGCCACATTTTCCCCAAACACATCCAATAAAAATTTTGAGATAGTCAATTTGTTCAGCGTAGTTGATTTTAAGATAGAATATAGGTTTTTCAGGAGGACACTCCCCTACAACCCTCGGGGCAAAAGTTTTAAGTTCTGCCCTGGGAGCATATAAGGTTTTTATAGAAGGCGTTGTCCAAGAAACTTCGAAAAGGGCTCATCCAATGAGCCCTTTTGGAAATTCGAGTAGTTAGTGCCCTTTTTAATAGTCGTAATTGATTGGAGGGCAACTAGGCCCCCCCCCCCGCCCTTCATTCCCCTAAAGACACCCAATCAAAATTTTGAGAGAGCCATTCTGTTCAGCGTAGTTTATTTCCAGATAGAAAATATGTATTTGAGGAGAAGACTCCCGTAAAACCCTCCGGGCAAGGGTTGTAAGTTTTGCCCTTGGGGCATATAAGGTTTTTATAGAAGGCGGTGTCGTAGAAAATATGTTTTTGAGGAGGACACTCCCAAACACATCCAATCAAAATTTTGAGATAGCCATTTTGTTCAGCGTAGTTGATTTCCAGATAGAAAATATGTTTTTGAGGAGGACACTCTCCTACAATTCTTGGGGCAAGGGTTTTAAGTTATGCCCTAGAGGCATATAAGGTTCATGGGGAAAGGGTTTTAAGATATACCCTATGGGAATATATGTTTTTGTAGAAGGCGTTGTCGTAGAAACTTCGAAAAAGACTCATTCGATTGGAAATTAAAAAGGGCTAGTGCCCTCTTTATTAGTCGAAGGTGATTTGAGGGCAACTAGCCCCCCCCCCACACACCCATGATTCCCCCAAACACATCCAAACGAAATTTTGATATAGCCATTTAGTTCAGCTTAGTTGATTTCCAGATAGAAAATATGTTTTTGAGGAGGACACTCCCATGCAATCCTTGGGGCAAGGGTTTTAAGTTATGCCCTGGGTGCATATAAGGTTCTTGGGGCAAGGGTTTTAAGATATACCCTATATGCATATATATTTTTGTAGAAGGCATTGTCGTAGAAACTTCGAAAAAGGCTCATTCGATTGGAAATTCAAAAGGGCTAGTGCCCTTTTTAATAGTCGAAAGGGATTTGAGGGCAACTAGCCCCCCCACACCCATCATTCCCCCAAACACATTCAAACAAAATTTTGAGATAGCCATTTTGTTCAGCGTAGTTGATTTCCAGATAGAAAATATGTTTTTGAGGAGGATATTTCCCTACAATTCTTGGGGCAAGGGTTTTAAGTTATGCCCTAGGGGCATATAAGGTTCTTGGGGCAAGGGTTTTAAGATATACCCTATGGGCATATATATTTTTGTAGAAGGTGTTGTCGTAGAAACTTCGAAAAAGGCTCATTCGATTGGAAATTCAAAAGGGCTAGTGCCCTTTTTAATATTCGAAAGTGATTTTAGGGCAACTAGCCCCCCCCCCACCCCCATCATTCCCCCAAACACATCCAAACGAAATTTTTAGATAGCCATTTTGTTCAGCTTAGTTGATTTCTAGATAGAAAATATGTTTTTGAGGAAGAAACTCCACTACAACCCTCGGGGCAAGGATTTAAGTTATGCTCAGGGGGCATATAAGGTGTTCGATAGAAGGCGTTGTCGTAGAAACTTCGAAAAAGGCTCATTAGTTTTGAAATTCAAAGGGCTAGCACCCTTTTTAATAATCGAAAGTGATTGATTGGCAACTAGCCCCCCCCCCCCCCCACACCCATCATTCCCCCAAACACGTCCAATCAAAATTTTGAGATTGCCTTTTTGTTCAGCGTAGTTGATTTCCAGATAAAAAATATGTTTTTGAGGAGGACACTACCCTACAATTCTTGGGGCAAGGGTTTTAGGTTTTGTCCTGGGGGCATATTAGGTTCTTAGAGAAGCCGTTGTCGTAGAAACTTCCAAAAAGGCTCATTCGATTGGAAATTCAAAAGGGCTAGTGCCCTTTTTCATAATCGAAAGTGGTTTGAGGCCAACTAGCCCCCCACCCAAACCCATCATTCCCCCAAACACATCCAATCGAAATTTTGAGAACAGCTAAAGTTGATTTCTAGATAGAAAATATGTTTTTGAGAAGGACACTCCCCTGCAACCCTCGGGGCAAAAGTTTAAGTTTTGCCCTGGGGGCATATAAGGTCTTTATAAAGGCATTGTCGTAGAAACTTCAAAAAAGGCTCATTCGATTTGAAAATCAAAGGCCTAGTGCCCTTTTTAATAGTCGAAAGTGATTTGAGGGCAACTAGCCTCCCCAGACCTTCATTCCCCCAAAGACTCCAAATCAAAATTTTTAGAAAGCCATTTTGTTCAGCGTAGTTGATTTCCTGATAGAAAATATGTGTTTGAGGAGAACACTCCCCCATAACCCTCGGGGCAAGGGTTGTAAGTTATGCCCTGGGGGCATATAAAGTTTTTATAGAAGGCGCCTTCGGAGAAACTTAAAAGAAGGCTCATTCGATTGGAATTTCAAAGGGCTAGTCCCCTTTTTAATAGCCAAAAGTAATTTTAGGACAACTAGGCCCCCTCACGCCCACCTTTACCCCAAACACATTCAATCAAAATTTTGAGAGCCATTTTATTCAGCATAGTTTATTCCCGGAAAGAAAATATATTTTTGAGGAGGACACTCCCCCACAACCCTTGGGGCAAGGGTTGTAAGTTATGCCCTGGGGGCATATAAGGTTTTTATAGTTTAGTTCAGTTCAGTTCATTTTATTTAACATCAAAATACATTTAACAAATATGCCAATACCCGCCCCAAGAAAGATACCAGAAAGCACTTGCGACTGGGCGGGTACATACAGCTCATTTACTAATTAATGATTAACTATAAACAAAAAAAAAAAAAAAAACTTGATAATAATAATAATAAAAAAACAAAAAACACTAAAAAACAAAAAAAAATCAATCTCTCATCAATTCGTTTAATAATAATGATAATAATAATAAAGATAAATAATAATAATAATAATAAAGAGAGAGAAAAAAAAGAAAAAAGAAAAAAAAACACTATGAACCTTGACCTAAAAAATATTTTTTTTCAATTTATTTTTAAATAACCCCAGGTGCTCAGCCGCCCGAATGCTCTCCGGAAGAGAGTTCCACACATTAAGTCCTGAAAATCTAGTATGGAAGCCGGCCCTGGTTCCACTTCTATTCGGAACGATGAAATCACTAGCATGAAGATTTTCATAATGGTGCAAAGACCTATTGTCATTAAAATAATCACGAAAAACCTCTGGACTAACATCATTCCAGTATTGATAAGCAAAATTCCTATTTGGTAGTCTCGTAGCTGTCCTACATTCAACACTTGCTACTTGTTGAAGCAAGCTGAAGTGTTATTTACACCTTCAACATACCCACCAATAAGACGCATCGCTCTATTTTGAAAACTCTGAACACGTTTAAAATTCACATAAAAATTACTTGCCCATAACATACAGCCATGCGAAGCACATGGGTGAATCAAAGCATGGTTTAAAAGTACTAAAATTCTCTGAGGTCAAAAATTTTTAAAACGACGAATCGCTCCAAGGTCACGTGCAACCTTTGCGGCAACAACATCACTGTGGCGTTTCCACGAAAAATTACAATCAATATAAAAACCTAAGTACCGAATTTCCTGAACTTGAACTACAGGCTTATTATTCAACAGAATTCTACCATCATTATCACTGGGCTTGCCTACTCTAGAATATACAATAAAATTAGTCTTCGTAATATTTACTGATAACAAAATCAAACTAGTAAAAACAAGGAAATTTCTCAGAACACAATTCACTTTCGACATAAGACTATCCAAACAACGACTAGAAACCGTTACAGCAGTGTCATTAGCGAATGACGTTAAGCAACAATCTGGAAGATAAAACCTCATGCTATCCACATAAACCAGATACAGACGTGGACCTTGGACCGATCCCTGTGGCACACCACACGACACTTGATAAGGGGAAGAAAAAGCATCATCAATCATCACTTTAATAGACCTCCCACACAAATAACTTTCAAACCACTTCAAACTCATTCCTTTAACACCTAAGCATTCTAATCTTTGCTATAAAATTCTAAAATCTACCGTGTCAAATGCTTTCCTAAAATAAAAAAATACTGTTAGGGGGATTTCACCTTTTACTAAACAATTATTTACAAAATCAGCAAGAATGGCAGCACGAGTAGTGGAATGACCTTTCCGAAACCTGAATTGGGTGTCACTGAGTAGACTATGTTTCATGAGATGGTCATATAGACGGCTATGAACCACTTTTTCCAAAATTTTTGACAATAAAGGCAGTATCGATATTGGTCTCCAGTTACCGGCATCTGACCTGGCACCCCCTCTGTAAAGCAGGATAACATTAGCAGGCTTCATTGCTTCTGGAAAAGTCCCCGTTAACATTGATAAGTCGATAATATGTAAAACACATGGTAGTATATATATTAACAAAGCTTTAGCAGTTTTCAAAGTCACGTCATTTAACAGAGCAGGCTGTGGTTTTATATTTTTCAGTATTTTATTCACTTCATCACTCGTACACTTTTCAAACTTGAACTCAACAGTATCTCCACGAGAGTCCACGAGTTCCTCGCTAAGAAAATTTGCCCTGTCACACCTTACACTCTCTTGAACAGACGAGCCAACCTGAGAATAAAACTGGCCAAAATCATCTTATTTCTCACTCGCTTGAACTCTGCAAAATCTGCGTCATCCTGACTATTAAAATATTGCTCATATAACAAGTTCCTTTTTTTTATCATGTCTATTATTGCCTCCGTAATCCACGGCTTGCGGGGGTGTTATATAAATTTCGAATTGTAGAAATTTCAAAAAGGCTCATTCGATTGGAAATTAAAAGGGCTAGTGCCCTTTTTAATAGTTGAAAGTGATTGGGGGCAAATTGCCCCCCCCCCCCCACACCCATCATTCCCCCAAACACATCCAATCAAAATTTTAGATAGCCATTTTGTTCAGCGTAGTTGATTTCCAGATAGAAAATATGTTTTTGAGGAGGACACTCCCCTACAACCCTTGGGGCAAGGGTTTTAAGTTATGCCCCGGGGTCATATAAGGTTTTTAAAGAAGGTGTTGTCGTAGAAACTTCAAAAAAGGCTCATTCGATTGAAAATTCAAAGGTCTAGTGCCCTTTTTAATAGTCGTACGTAATTGGAGGGCAACTAGCCCCCTCCCCCCACGCCCACCTTTTCCCCAAACACATCCAATCAAAATTTTGAGATAGTCAATTTGTTCAGCGTAGTTGATTACCAGATAAAATATTTATTTTTCAGGAGGACACTCCCCTACAACCCTCGAGGCAAGGGTTTTAAGTTATGCCCTGGGAGCATATAAGGTTTTTATCGAAGACGTTGTCGTAGAAACTTCAAAAAGGGCTCATTCGATTGGAAATTGGATTATTTAGTGCCCTTTTTACTAGTCGAAAATGATTGGAGGGCATCTAGCCCCCCTTTCCCCCAGCCCTTCATTCCTCTAAAGACACCCAGTCAAAATTTTGAGATAGCCATTTTGTTAAGCGTAGTTTATTTCCAGATAGAAAATATGTATTTGAGGATTAGACTCCCCCAAAACCCACCGGGCAAGGGTTGTAAGTTATGCCCGGGGGTATATGAGGTTTTTATAGAAGGCGCTGTCGTAGAAACTCAAAAAAAGGCTCATTCGATTGAAAATTTAAAGGGCTAGTGCCCATTTTAATAGTCGAAAGTAATTGGAGGGCAACTAGGCCCCCTGCGCCCACCTTCACCCCAAACACATTCAATCAAAATTTTGAGATAGCCATTTTATTCAGCGTAGTTGATTTTTGGATAGAAAATATGTTTTTGAGGAGGACACTCCCCTAAAACCCTCGGGGCAAGG
Organism: Artemia sp. Qi Xiang Cuo; assembly: GCF_049724085.1. Lineage (NCBI taxonomy): Eukaryota > Metazoa > Arthropoda > Branchiopoda > Anostraca > Artemiidae > Artemia > Artemia sp. Qi Xiang Cuo. Next base: position 74,168,437 of record NC_142800.1, read on the forward strand.
ATGTAAGTTATGCCCTGAGGGCATATAAGGTTTTGATAGAAGGCGTTGTCGTAGAAACTTCGAAAAAGGCTCATTCGATTTGAAATTCAAAGGGCTAGCACCCTTTTTAATAGTCAAAAGTGATTGAACGGCAACTAGCTCCCCCCCCGCACCCATCATTTCCCCTAACACATCCAATCAAAATTTTAAGATAGCCATTTTGTTCAGCGTAGTTGATATCCTGATAGAAAATATATTTTTGAGGAGGACACTCCCCCACAACCCTCAGGGCAAGGATTATAAGTTATGCCCTGGGGGCATTTAAGGTTTGTATTGAAATCTTTGTCGTAGAAACTTGAAAAACGGCTCATTTGATTTGAAATTCAAAGGGATAATACCCTTTCTAATAGTCAAAAGTGATTTGAGGGCAACTAACCCCCCCCCCCTCCCTCACACCCACCTTTTCCCTAAACACATCCAATCAAAGTTTTGAATTAGCCATTTTGTTCAGCGTAGTTGATTTCCAGATAGAATATATGTTTTTGAGGAGGACAGTCCCCTACAACCCTCGGAGCAAGGGTTTTAAGTTATGGCTTGGGAGCACATAAGGGTTTTATAGAAGGTGTTGTCGTAGAAATTTATAAAAAGGCTCATTCGATTGGATATTGGAGTAGCTAGTGCCCTTTTTAATAGTCAAAAGTTATCGGGGGGCAACTAGCCCCCCCCCACGCCCATCATTCTCCCAAACACATCAAATCAAAAGTATTAGATAGCCATTTTGTTCAGCGTAGTTGATTTCCAGATAGAATTTTTTTTTGGATGAGGACACTCCCCCAAAACCCTTGGGGTAAGGGTTGTAAGTTATTCCCTGGGGGCATATAAGGATTTTATAGAAGGCTTTGTCATAGAAACTTGAAAAAAGGCTCATTTGATTGGATATTCAAAGGGATAGTGCCCTTTTTAATAGTCGAAAGTGAATGGAGGGCAACTATCCCCCCCCCCACGCCCATCATCCCCCCAGCCATATCCAGTCAAAATTTTGAGATAGCCATTTTGTTCATCGTAGTGGATTGCCAGATAGAAAATATATTTTTGAGGAGGAAACTCCCCCACAATCCTTGGGGCAAGGGTGTTAAGTTATGCCCTATGGACAAATATGCTTTTATAGAAGGAATTGTCGTAGAAACTTCAAAAAAGGCTCATTCGATTGGAAATTCAAAAGACTACTGCCCTTTTGAATAGTTGATAGTTATTGGAGGGTAACTAGCCCCCCCACACCCCTCATTCCCCCAAACACATCCTATCAAAATTTAGAGATAACCATTTTGTTCAGCGTAGTTGATTTCCAGATTGAAAATATGTTTTTGAGGAGGACACTCTCCTACAATTCTTGGGGCAAGGGTTTTAAGTTATGCCCTGGGGGTGTATAAGGTTTTTAGAGAAGGCGTTGTCAAAAAAACTTCAAAAAGGCTCATTCGATTGGAAATTCAAAGGGCTAGTGCCCTTTTTAATAGTCAAAAGTGATTTGAGGGCAACTAGCCCCCACGCCCATCATTCCCCCAAACACTTCCAATCAAAATTTTCATACAGCCATTTTGTTCAGCTTAGTTGCTTTCCAGATAGAAAATATGTTTTTGAAGAGGACACTCCCCTACAACCCTTGGGGCAAGGGTTTTAAGTTTTGCCGATTCGAAAATCAAAGAGCTAGTGCCCTTTTTAATAGTCGGAAGTGATTAGAGGGCAACTAACCCTCCCCCCCCCCATGCCCACCATTCCCCCAGCCACATCCAATCAAAATTTGAGATAGCCATTTTGTTCAGCGTAGTTGATTTCCAGATTGAAAATATGTTTTTGAGGAGGACACTCCCCCACATCCCTCGTGGCAATGGTTGTAAGTTATGCCCTGGGGCATATAAGGTTTTTATAGAAGGTGTTGTCGTAGAAACTTCGAAAAGGGCTCATTCGATTGGAAATTGGAGTAGCTAGTCCACCTTTTAATAGTCAAAAGTGATTGAAGGGCGACTAGCCTCCCATGCCCATCATTCCCTCAAGCATATCCAATAAAAAATTTTGGGATAGCCATTATGTTCGGCGTAGTTGATTTCCAGATAGAAAATATCTTTTTGAGAAGGATACTCCCCAACCACCCCCGGGGCAAGGGTTTTAAGTTATGCCCTGGGGGCATATAAGGTTTTTATTTAAAGCTTTGTCTTAGAAACTTCAAAAAAGGCTCATTCGATTGGATATTCAAAGGGCTAGTGCCCTTTTTAATAGTCAAAAGTGATTGGAGGGCAACTAGCTCCCCCCACGCCCATCATTCTTCCAAACACATCCAATCAAAAGTTTGAGATAGCCATTTTGTTCAGCGTAGTTCATTTCTCACATAGAAAGTATTTTTTAGGAGGACACTCCCCCACAACCCTCAGGGCAAGGGTTGTAAGTTATTCCCTGGGGGCATGTAAGGTTTTTATAACAGGAGCTGTCGTAGAAACTTCAAAAAAGGCTCATTCGATTGGAAATTCAAAGGGCTAGTGCCCTTTTTAATAGTCGAAAGTGATTAGAGGGCAACTAACCCTCCCCCCATGCCCACCATTCTACCAGCCACATCCAATCAAAATTTGAGATAGCCATTTTGTTCAGCATAGTTGATTTCCAGATTGAAAATATGTTTTTGAGGAGGACACTCCCCCACAGCCCTCGTGGCAATGGTTGTAAGTTATGCCCTGGGGTATATAAGGTTTTTATAGAAGGCGTTGTCGTAGAAACTTCAAAAAGGGCTCATTCGATTGGAAATTGGAATAGCTAGTCCCCTTTTTAGTAGTCGAAAGTGATTGGAGGGCGACTAGCCCCCCATGCCCATCATTCCCCCAAGCATATCAAATAAAAAATTTTGGGATAGCCATTTTGTTCGGCGTAGTTTATTTCCAGATAGAAAATATCTTTTTGAGGAGGATACTCCCCAACCACCCCCGGGACAAGGGTTTTAAGTTATGCCCTGGGGGCATATAAGGTTTTTATTGAAAGCTTTGTCTTAGAAATTTCAAAAAAGGCTCATTCGATTGGATATTCAAAGGGCTAGTCCCCTTTTTAATAGTCAAAAGTGATTGGAGGGCAACTATCCCCCCACGCCCATCATTCTCCCAAACACATCCAATCAAAAGTTTGAGATAGCCATTTTGTTCAGCGTAGTTGATTTCTCATATAGAAAATATTTTTTAGGAGGACACTCCCCCACAACCCTCGGGGCAAGGGTTGTAAGTTATTCCCTGGGGGCATGTAAGGTTTTTATAGCAGGAGCTGTCGTAGAATCTTCAAAAAAGGCTCATTCGGTTGGAAATTCAAAGGGCTAGTGCCCTTTTTAATAGTCGAAAGTGATTAGAGGGCAACTAACCCTCCCACCCCCATGCCCACCATTCCCCCAGCCACATCCAATCAAAATTTAGAGATAGCCATTTTGTTCAGCGTAGTTGATTTACAGATAGAAAATAAGTTTTTGAGGAGGACACTCCCCCACAACCCTTGGGGCAAGGGTTTTAAGTTATGCCTTATGGGCATATATGTTTTTATAGAAGGCTTTGTCGTAGAAACTTCAAAAAAGGCTCATTCGATTGGGGCAAGGGTTTTAAGTTATGCCCTGGGGGCATATAAGGTTATTATGGAAGTGTTGTCGTAGAAACTTCAAAAAAGGCTCATTCGATTGGATATTCAAAGGGCTAGTCCCCTTCTTAATAGTCGAAAGTGAATGGAGGGCAATTAGGCCCCCTACGCCCTCCTTTACCCAAAACACATTCAATCAAAGTTTTGAGATAGCTATTTTGTTCAGCGTAGTTGATTTCCGGATAGAAAATATGTTTTGAGGAGGACACTCCCCTACAACCCTCGGGGCAAGGGTTTTAAGTTAAGCTCTGGGGCATATAAGAAGGCGTTGTCGTAGAAACTTCGAAAAAGACTCATTCCATTGGAAATTCAAAGGGCTAGTGCCCTTTTTAACAGTTGAAAGTGATTAAAGGGCAACTAGCCCCCCCCCCACCCCCCAACAGCCTTCATTCCCAAAAACACATCCAATCAAAACTTTGATATAGCCATTTTGTTCAGCACAGTTGATTTCCAGATAAAATATATGTTTTTGAGGAGGACACTCCCCTAAAACCCCGGGGGCAAGGGTTGTAAGTTATGCCCTGGGGCATATACGGTTTTTATAGAAGGCGTTGTCGTAGAAACTTCAAAAAGGCTCATTTGTTTGGAAATTCAAAGGGCTAGTGCCCTTTTAATAGTCGAAATTGATTGTAGGGCAACTAGCCCCCCCCCCCACACCCATCATTCCCCCAAACACATCCAATAAAAAATTTTGAGATAGCCTTTTTGTTCAGCGTAGTTGAATTCCAGATTGAAAATATGTTTTTGAGGAGGACACTCCCCCACGGCCCTCGAGCCAATGGTTTTATGTTATGTCCTGGGGGAATATAAGGTGTTTATAGAAGGCGTTAACGTAGAAACTTCAAAAAAGGCTCATTTAATTGGAAATTCAAAGCGCTAGCACCCTTTTTAATAGTCGAAAGTGATTGGAGGGCAACTAGTCCCCCCAAACCCATCTTTCCCCCAAACACATCCGATCAAAATTGTGAGATGACTATTTTGTTCACCGTAGTTGATTCCCAGATTGAAAATATGTTTTGAGGAGAACACTCCCCCACAGCCCTCGGGACAAAGGTTTTAAGTTATGCCCTGGGGGCATATAAGGTTTTTATAGAAGGCGTTAACGTAGAAACTTCAAAAAAGGCTCATTCGATTGGAAATTGTAAGCGGTAGTGCCCTTTTTAACAGTCAAAAGTGATTTTAGGGCTACTAGCCCTCCCCCCCCACCCCCACCTTTTCCGCAAACACATCAAATCAAAATTTTGAGATAGCCTTTTTGTTCGGCGTAGTTGATTTCCAGAACGAATATATGTTTTTGAGGAGCCCTTTATAATAGTTGAAAGTGATTGAAGGGCAACTAGCCCCGCCCCCCCACGTCGATCATTCCCCCAAACACATAGAATCAAAATTCTGAGATAGCCTTTTTGTTCATCTTAGTTGATTTCCAGATAGAAAATATTTTTGAGGAAGACACAATCCTCGGGGCAAGGGTTTTCAGTTATGCCCTGGGGGCTAATAACGTTTTTATAAAAGGTGTTGTCGTAGAAACTTCAAAAAAGACTCATTCGATTGGAAATTCAAAGGGCTAGTGCCCTTTCTATAGTCGAAAGTGATTGAAGGGCAACTAGCCCCACCCCCCTCACGCCCATCATTCCCCCAAACACATCCAATCAAAATTTTGAGATAGCCATCTTGTTCAGCGTAGTTGATTTCCAAGTAGAAAATATGTTTTTAGGAGGACACACCCCCAGAACCCTCGGGGCAAGGGTTTTAAGTTATATCCTGGGGGCATATAAGTTTTTAAGGAAGGCGTTGTCTCAGAAACTTCAAATAGGTTCATTTGATTGGAAATTTAAAGGGCTAGTGCCCTTTATAAAAGTCGAAAGTGATTGGAGGGCAACTAGCCCCCCCCCCCCCCCCGAGTCAACCATTCCCCCAAACACATAGAATCCAAATTTTGAGATAACCTTTTTGTTCAGCTTAGTTGATTTCCAGATAGAAAATATTTTTTGAGGAGGACACTCCGCCACAATCCTCGGGGCAAGGGTTTTAAGTTATATCCTGGGGGCATAAGTTTTTATAGAAGGCGTTCTCCTAGAAACTTCAAAAAGGCTCATTCGATTGGAAATTCAAAGGGCTAGTGCCCTTTTGATAGTCGAAAGTGATTGGAGGGCAGCTAGCCCCTTCCCCAACGTTGATCATTCCCCCAAACACATCCAATCAAAATTTTGAGATAGCCATTTTGTTCGGGGAAGTTCATTTCCAGATAGAAAATATGTTTTTGAGGAGGACACTCCCCTACAACCCTAGGGGCAAGGGTTGTAAAATATGCCATGGGGGCATATAAGGTTTTTATATTGTTCAGCGTATTTGATTTGCAGATACAAAATATGTTTTTGAGGAGAAAACTCCCCCAGAACCCTCGGGGCAAGGGTTGTAAGTTATGCCCTGGGGGCATATTAGGTTTTTATAGAATGCGTTGTCGTAGAAACTTAAAAAAGGCTCATTCGATTGGAAATTCAAAGCACTAGTGCCCTTTTTAATTGTCCAAAGGGGTTGGAGGGCAACAAGCCTCCCCCCCACGCCCACCTTTTCCGCAAACACATTCAATCAAAATTTTGAAAAAGCCATTTTTTTCAGCCTAGTTGATTTCCAGATAGAATGTATGTTTTTGAGGAGGACACTCCCCTACAACCCTTGGGGCAAGGGTTTTAAGTTATGCCCTGAAGGGCATATAAGGTTTTTATAGAAGGCGTTGTCGTAGAAACTTCAAAAAGGCTCAATCAATTGGATATTCAAAGAGCTACTGTCCTTTTTAATAGTCAAAAGCGATACAAGGGCAACTAGCCCCCCCCCCTTCCTGATTGCTATTTTGTTCAGCGTAGTTGATTTCCAGATAGAAAATATCTTTTTGGTAAGGACACTCCCCCAAAACCCTCGGGGCAAGGGTTGTAAGTTATGACCTTGGGGCAAATAAGGTTTTTATAGAAGTCCCTGTCGTAGAAACTTCAAAAAAGGCTCATTCTATTGAAAATTCATAGGGCTAGTGCCCTTTTTAATAGTCGAAAGTGATTGGAGGGCAACTAGCCCCCCCCCACGCCCAGCATTCCCCCAAACAAATCCAAGACAAATTTTGAGATAGCCATCTTGTTCAGCGTAGTTGATTTCCAGATAGAAAATATGTTTTTGAGGAGGACACTCCTCCAGAACCCTCAAGGCAAGGGTTTTAAGTTATGCCCTGGGGACATGTCAGTTTTTAAAGAAGGCATTGTCTCAGAAACTTCAAAAAGGCTCATTCGATTGGAAATCCAAAGGGCTAGTGCCCTTTATAATAGTCAAAAGTGATTGGAGGGCAACTAGCCCCCCCCCCACGTCCATCATTCCCCCAAACACATAGAATCAAAATTTTGAGATAGCCTTTTTGTTCAGCTTAATTGATTTCCAGATAGAAAATGTTTTTTTGAGGACGACACTCCCCCACAATCATCTGGGCAAGGGTTTTAAGTTACGCCCTGGGGGCATAAAAGGTTTTTATAGAAGCTGTTGTCGTAGAAACTTCAAAAAGGACTCATTCGATTGGAAATTCAAAGGGCTAGTGCTCTTTTTAATAGTCAAAAGTCATTGGAGCGCAACTAGCCCCCCCTCCCACGCCCATCATTCCCCCAAACACATCCAATAAAAATTTTGAGATAGCCATCTTGTTCAGCGTAGTTGATTTCCAAATAGAAAATATATTTTTAGGAGGACACACCCCCAGAACCCTCGGGGCAAGGGTTTTAAGTTATGTCCTGGGGAAATATAAGTTTTTATAGAAGGCGTTGTCATAGAAACTTGAAAAAAGGCTCATTCGATTGGAAATTCAAAGGGCTAGTGCCCTTTTTAATAGTCGAAAGTTATTGGAGGGTAACTAGCCCCCCGCCCATCATTCCCCCAAATGCATCCAATCAAAATTTTGAGATAGCTATTTTGTTCAGCGTAGTTGATTTCCAGAGAGAAAATTTGTTTTTGAAGAGGACACTCCCCTACAAACCTTGGGGCAATGGTGTTTATATAGAAGGCGTTTTCGTAGAAACTTAGAAAAAGGCGCCAAATCTAATGAACTATCTTTGCTTATTTTTAGCACCTTAGTAACATAGACGAAAATGTATTTTTTAATAAAAATTCTGAGAATTCCCTGCATGCGGAATAAAAACACAATTGCAAATTTAAATAAAAAAGAAAAAGTTAATACCGTTTTTGGCACATTTTCTCCTGGCCAAGGGTCATTTAATAATTGCTGAACAATTGATTCGTCGAGTTCTTCATGGTAATTCTGAAATAAGGTTTTAATTTAAGTCTTTTTAGTTGATGCATTTCTTGGCTGTTTCAATTAGTAATTTATGCACGATACATTGCAAAAAAATGAAGTTACAATTCTATTTCTAAAATAAATTTAAACGTTACACCATATATGATTTTGGACAAAAGCTGCATTGGTGTATTAAAGATATTCAATTGACGCTCTGATTATAATTAATGATTATATCTATTATATTTGATAGTCTAGTCTGTTACTTTAATGCTTTAAAAAGGTTGCTTTTTTTTCAAGTATTTACTTACCAGCGCCATTGCGCTGCTTATGATTCAGGAAAACAAATGATTACACGAATCCTTCGCAAATTGCGTAATGCTGTAATAATAAATTTTTTTTTTTTTACGAAATTTAAGCTTTTTATTTCAAACCAAATAGTTTTTTCATTGTTTTGGCTTAAAACTCATACTGCTAATTGGATTAACATTTATAAAAATTGATTTTTTTAAGAATTCGTCGAACTACAATGCGGCTAAAAAAAAATACTGCTAATATTTATACAAATTAATATTTTTAAGAATTTATTTAACTATAATGACGGACAAAGGGTCATAAGAATTTTCAATACATTTTTGAGGTTAGGGTTACATTTTTTGCTACTATTAGCAAATCTCTGCCGATCAAGCCCTCTGGGACCAACACAGCCAATGAACAACAGGGACTGCAACAAACAGGCAGCCATCCCGAAAAGATTGAAATGATACCATTAGAGGAGAACCCTCGAATCGACCAACCCGGCCGGATGGGAGTTAAGTAAGTAATAGTCTGGAGAAAAGCTATTTCAGTGATGGATCCAGGGGAGAGGGCAGGGGGACGCGCCGCCCTTGCGTAGTCTAAAGTAGTGTTATTTACTTAATTAACTCAAGTTTGCGTTAATTAAACTTGCTCCTAACGCAAGTTTATCGGATCAACCTATTTTGCGCCCCCTCCCCCTAAAATTTTTTGTATCTTATCAACATATTTTGCGCCCCCCTGAAAAAATTCTGGATCCGCCCCTGTGTTATTTAGCTGAAAATTAGAGATAAGCGTGACAATATTCATCAATAATTTCATATGTGCATCGTAATAAATAGTAAACATAGACATACTTAAATTTGAGTATGACATTTTGGCCTATGAATATATTATATCAATGTTAGCTGTCTGTGATCTAAATATTGACTGGAGAGATTTCGTTATAGATCAATAATTCAAGTTTTATAACAGAATAAAATGAATTTTTCATTAGCTGTGAAAGAATTGTCTTTCAAACATTTTTCTGATCTTTTTGTTGTTTCTGATCTCCTAACGAACTGTATGTAAGGAGCGACCCGGCTCAATGGTAACCGAAACTCAGAAAACGGGTTTTTGATACCAATAGATACATCAAAAGAATCAGATTTCAATGCTGAATTCAAACATATAATTTTCATCAAGTTTAGTCCTACCCATCAAAAGTTACGTACCTGAGAAAATTTGGCTGATTTTCGAAAAAAGGGGGAAAGACCCCCTAAAAACTATAGAACCTTAATGAAAATCATTAATTTAGAGGTTTTGAAGCTCCTATCTACAAAAATGTGGAATTTTGCATTTTTTGCCAGAAGAAAGATCACGGATGCGTGTTTATTTGTTTTTTTGTTTTTTTGTTGTTGTTTTTTGTTGTTGTTTTTTTTCTCAGAGGTGATCGTATCGACCCAGTGGTCCTAGAATATCGTGGGAGGACTCATTAGTAGGGTGTACATATGGAATTTTAACAGCAATATAGCATTTAGGTCAACCAGACAGGTTTCTGGTGGGTATAGTCTGGTTTGGTGGGTATAGTCTGGTTTGGTGGGTATAATCTGATTTGGTGGGTATAATCTGGTTTGGTGGGTATAGTCTGGTTTGGTTTTTGCACAAAGGGATAAGGAATTCACAAATTGGACACTATGAACGATATTAATTAATGTTTTGAATAATAGGAGTGTGATTGATTCTAATTAGTGATTGGATAATTTTTTAACTTGAAATCTCTGAATAAAATATTTTTTCCCATGTTATTTGCATGCGTGTATAGGAATTCCCATGTTATTTGCTTGCGTGTATAGGAATTCCCATGTTATTTGCTTTCTTGTATATGAAATCCCATCTTATTTTCTTGCTTGTATAGGAATTCAGATGTTATTTGCTTGCGTGTATAGGAATGCCCATGTTATTTGCCTGCGTGTATAGGAATTCCCATGTTATTTGCTTGCATGTATAGGAATTCCCATGTTATTTGCTTGCGTGTATAGGAATTCCCGGGTTTTTTGATTGCGTGTATAGGAATTCCCAGGGGATTTGCTTGCGTGTATAGAAATGCCCATGTTATTTGCTTGCGTGTATAGGAAATCCCATGTTATTTGCTTGCGTGTATAGGAATTCCCATGTTATTTGCTTGCGTGTATAGGAATTCCCCTGTTATGTGCTTGCGTGTATAGGAATTCCCATGTTATTTGATTGCGTGTATATGAATTCCCATGTTATTTGCTTGTGTGTATAGGAATTCCCATGTTATGTGCTTGCGTGTATAGGAAGTCCCATGTTATTTGCTTGCGTGTATAGGAATTCCCACGTTATTTGCTTGCGTGTATAGGAATTCCCATGTTATTTGCTTGCGTGTATAGGAATTCCCATGCTATTTTAAGGACTTATGTTCCCTCCCATGCTATTATAAAGGTTTATGTTCCATCCTATGCTATTATAAGGGCTATTCCGTGTTATTTTTGTTTACTTGCTGCCCATATAATAAGCAAATTGTGTGTTTAATACGTAGTTATTGTATCTTTTAATAGAGCTTTTCGGGGGTTGAGAAACTTGGCTTATTGAGTCCGTGTTGTTTTTATAAAAATGTTGTCTATTAAAAACAAAATTTTTTTATTAAATAAGTATTTGTTGCATATTTTAAAAGAGCTTTACGGGGTTTGAGAGACTATGTTGCCTGATTCCGTGTGGTTTTTCTTTACTTGGTACACATTAAAAACGAAATTTTTGTGTTAAATAAGTAGTTCTCGTATCTTTTAAAAGAGCTTTAAGGGGTTGGAGAGACTCTGTTGCCTGATTCCGTGTTGTTTTTCTTTACTTTGTTCACATTAAAAACTAAATTTTTGTTTTAAATAAGTAGTGCTTGTATCTTTTAAAAGAGCTTTAAGGGGTTTGAGGGACTGTGTTGCCTGATTCCGTGTGCTTTTTCTATACTTAGTGCTCATTAAAAACAAAATTTTTATGGTTAATAAGTAGTTTTTGTATATTTTAAAAGAGAGTTACGGGGTTTGAGAGACTCAGTTGCTTGATTCTCTGTGGTTTTTCTTTACTTAGTGCTCATTAAAAACGAAGTTTTTGTGTTAAATAAGTATTTATATTATCTTTTAAAAGATCTTTTATGTGTTTTAGATAATTGGTTGCCTGATTCCGTGTTGTTTTTATATACTTGATGTCCATCAAAAACTAAATTTTGTGTTAAACAATTAGTTATTGTATCTTTTAAAAGGGCTTTACGGGGTTTGACAGACTTGGTTGCTTTGTATTTTCCATAATTTTCTAACAAGAAGTAAACTTTACGGGGTTTGAGAGACTCTGTTGACTGATTCCGTGGTGTTTTTCTTTAATTGGTGCCCATTAAAAACAAAATTTTTGTGTTATAAAAGATTTTATTTTATATTTTAAATTATCTTTACTTGTTTTTAGAGGCTTTGTTGCATGATTACGTATGGTTTTTCTTTACTTGGTGCCCATTAAAAACGAAATTTTTGTTTTAAATAAGTAGTACTTGCATATTTTAAAAGAGCTTTAAGGGGTTTGAGAGACTCTTTTGACTTATTCTTTGTGGTTCTTCCATACTTTGTGACCAACAATAACAAATTTTGTGTTTTGAATAAGTATGTGCTGCATCTTTTAAAAGAGTTGTACAGGGTTTGAGAGTCTTTGTTGCCTGATTCCGTGGGATTTTTCTTTACTTGGTGCCCATTAAAAAAGAATTGTTGGTCTTAAACAAGTAGTTCTTGTAACTTTTAAAAGATCTTCTCGGGGTTTGAGTGTTTCAGCTGCATTCCATTTTCCATAGTGTTTTTCCAAAAAACTAGTATTTATAGCCAAAAATCCCTTATTGGCTCAGATTTTGTAGAAAAGGTTTTATCTTTCGATCTAAAAATAGACTGAAGTTTCAGATTTGAAACAGAGAATTGTATTTTTCATAATTTTCTTACACCTTTGGAAATCATTAACGATAACAAACATGTTTTCGACCAGATGGGTTTTTTAAAACAAATTCAGCATGGCATGCGCTATTTTTTTTTATCATGAACACTTTAGAGACCAATTCGAAAGAGGGCGTTAACAACTAATGGGGAAACTGGCCCAACCAAAGAGTATTTATATTTTTGACACTTTTCATCCCCCCAAGTTCTCAAAGCGGTGTTTACAACTAAGGGGGGAAACTGGCCCGACCAATGAGTATTTATATTCTTGTCATTTTTAGTTCCCTCAATTTTTCAAAGTGGGTGATTACAACTAAGAGGAACGATAGAAGTATGTATTAGCGAAGTTATAGTGGAGGGCGAGTTGCTAGCGGAAAACCCCTGTGGATGAGTTGAAATAAAAATTTTAATGAGAAATGACTGAAAAGTGGTTTGGGGGAGATGGGTTTATTGGCAGAAGGATGTATTAGCGAAGTTATAGTGGAGGGCAATTTGCTAGCGAAAAACCCTTGTGGATGAGTTGAAGGAAATTTTTTTTAATGATTAATGGCTGAAAAGGGTTTAATTGGCGGAAGGATGTATTAGCGAATTTACAGTTGAGGGTGAGTTGATAGCATAAAACCCGTGTGAATAGGTGTAAATAAAAAAAATTAACTATAAATGACTGAACAGTGTTTTGGGGGAGATGGGTTGATTGGCAGAAGGATGTATTAGCGTAGTTATAGTGGAGGGCGAGTTGCTAGTGAAAAACCCGTGTGGATGAGTTGAAATAAAAAAATTAACAAGAAATGGCTGAAAAGTGTTTTGGGGGGAGATGTGTTGATTGGCAGAAGGATGTATTAGTAAAGTTATAGTGGAGGGCAAGTTGCTAGCGAAAAATCTAAGCTAATAAGGGTTTTTTACCGTAAACTCTAGTTTTTTGTAAGATAATTATGGAAAATACAATTCATTGGCCCATAGGTGAAACGTAAGTCCAGGTACGGATCGAAAAATAAACTATTTCTGTAGAATCTGAGCTAATAAGGGTTTTTGACCATAAACTCTTTTCCTGTAAGAAAAGTATGGAAAACATAATACTCTCGTTCAAGTTTGAAACTTAGTTCCAGTTTCCGATACTCATAATGATTAGGACTGATGGTTTGAATTCAATATTTTTTTGTCATAAAAACAAGCTATTTTTTTTTTTAACTTCGAAATTATTCAACTTTATTTTTTTTTGTACGTATCTTAAAATGACGAAATATGCTTACGGCTCTAACAATTATACTCTGTAACTGGTCAAAGACACGATTTGGTTTTCCCAATGGTATTCTATGTCTGAATATCGACACTACCTAGTCTATTGCATGTATTCAATCAGTATTTGTTTACGCTGTATAACGATAAACACGTAAGTCATATCTTTAAAAAAAATGAAGATGGAGCATTTTAATAAAGTGTGTTCACATGTCAATGTTATTGTAGCATTGAATGCTTACAAGGAGAAGTATTTAAACTATGAAACAAGTAAAAATGGTAGCACTATTGGAAATGTATGTGTGCATTGTCATGACAGTAAGGAATTTAATTTCTTAGGAGTACCAAAAAAATTCAACTCTTCTTATGGTGGATATGCAAGATTGAGATATCCAGAGATGATAGCACTCAAAGAAAATGCCAACATAAAAATAATATTTGATGAAGAGAGACATCTTCTTGCCAGTGCTTGTGGTAACATGCTACCTCTTGTTGCATCCCGTCGTCATCTTTCGAGTATTAGCATTCCACGGAAGATTAAAAGAAGATATGCATAATCTTATACTAATATCATAAACAACGTCTTGTCAACGTACTGAAACTGATTCCTTTTTAAAAATCTTGTTTTAAGAGACTGTTAAAATGAATTAAAATTAATAACGGCATTAGGAGAAAATATTCAAATGTACGATAAAAATGAATCGATGAAAAACAATATACGAGCAAACTTCACTATCATTAAGCAGACAATTGTTTAGCCATATACTAGCATAGGCAAAGTGCATATTGCGCTTTTTGATGACCCCCCATTAGAAATGTGTTCAGATGCTAGTATTATTGTAGCATTAAATGCTGACAAGGAGAAGTATTTGAACTATGAAACAAGTACAAGTGGTAGCACTATCGGAAACGTATGCGTGCGTTGTCATGACACTATAAAATTAAATTTATTTTGAGTACCAAAAAAATTCAATTATAGAAATAGTGGATATGCAAAAGTATCATTTCCGCAGTTGTTAATACCCAAAAAGAATGCCTACATGAAAATAATAGATGACGAAGATGGGTGTCTCCATGCCAGTACTATAAGTAACAAGCTACCTATTGATAGAATCTTTCGTCGGCTTTCAGGTATTAGCATTCAAATGAAAGCAAAGAGGAAAAGAAAGGCCTACTCTGCTACTAATATCGTAAACCACATCTTGTCTACGTGCCGAAACTGTTACCTGTGGAAAATAAATGTGATAATAAACAGTGAAATTGCCAGAAAAATAAAAAGGACCTTTTCAGAAAAAATCACTATGGAATATAAAGATGAAACGATGAAAAACAAAGCACCAGCAAACGTTACTGACATTGATCAAACAGTCAATGAATCAAATAATACCAAAGACGAAAAGCATATTGAGCCTGTTCATGAGACACCAGTAAAAATTGTGTATGATTCAAAATGGAATAATGATTATTCTACTGATTACGAACTAACAGAAGACAATAACTACAATATCAAGAGAGAACATGGTGAACTATTTGATGGAACAGATTCAAAATGTCCAAAGTTAATAATTGATATTGATAATGTATCCTAATATATTTTTGTATTAATATTCTACATAGCATTATTTCATTAAAAATATTACATTGCTGTGTTTTCATTATTTTTTAGAGTGAGCTAACATATCAAGTGTTTAGAATGTCTATTAAAACATCGACGATGTAAGAAAAGGAATTTGCGTAAATCTATTGTCAGAAACATTGGATAACATTGTCAAAATCTAGGTATCATATTGAAAAAATTGTATGTAAGTAGGTAAGCAAGTAAGTAAGTAAGTAACGAAGTAAAGAAGTAGGTAAGTAACAAACTCTTTCTTGAATTTACCTCTTGGATACACAATACAGAAATTTATATACACTCAGAGACAACCCACACACACATACACACACATACAAACACACAGAGACGACACACACATAGCGACGACACACGCACAGAGACGACACACACACAGAGAGAAGACAACACACAGAGAGAAGACACACGTAAAGAGACGACATGCACACACAGACAACACACAAACACACACACATAGCGACGACAAAAGTACAGAGACGACGCACACACACAGAGAAGACACACGCACAGAGACGACACACACACAGAGATGACACACATACACACAGAGAGACGAGACACACACACACACACACAGAAACGACAAACACACATAGAGACGACACACATACAAAGAGATGACACACACACACACAGATACGAAACACACATAGTGACGATACACGCACAGAGAGGACACACACACAAGGACAACAAGCACAGAGAACGACACGCACACAGAGACAACACACAAACACACACACAGACGACACACACATAGCGACGACAAACGCACAGAGACGACACACACACAGAGAAGACACACGCACAGAGACGACACACACACACACAGACGACACACACACAGATATGGGAAAGACACAGAGAGACGAGACACACACACACATAGAAACGACAAACACACATAGAGAAGACACACACACACAAAGACAGGACACACACACACACACAGAAATAACAGATACATAGAGACGATACGCCCACAGAGAGGACACACACACAAAGGCAACAGGCACAGAAACAACACACACACAAAGACAACACACACACAAAGACGACAAACACATAGCAATGAAACAGGCAGATAGACGACAAACACACAGAGACGACAACACACAGAGAGACGACGCAAGCACAGAGACGACACACACACAGGGACGACACACACACACAGGGACGACACACACACAGAGACAACACACACATAGAGACTACACATGCACAGAGACAACACACACACACAGAGAGAGACAACACCAGCACAGAGACGACACACCCACACACAGACGACACACACACACAGAGACGACACACACACACAGAGACGACCAACTCAAAGTGAGGACTTACAAATAGAGACGACACACGCACAGAGATGACAAACACACAGAGACGAGACACATAGAGAGAGACGTCACACACACTCACACAGAGACGACAAGGACATAGAGACAACACACACACAGAGATGACACACACACACACAGATACGAAACACAAAAAGAGATGACAAACGCACAGAGACGACAAACATACAGAGAAGACATAAAAACAGACACGACACACCCACAGAGATGACACACACATAGAGACGAGACATGCACAGACACGATACACAAACAGAGTCATAGTGAGAGAGATATCCAAAAAGTTGGGTTGATCTAGGTTCACTTAGAGTGGCACGCCACTCTCGTCTTGGCGCGCCACACTCAATTTCGTTAGAAATAGTTCAAAGGTCAGATAAGAAAAACTGATGTGTCAACCCCCCCCCCAGGGCCCGGGAAAGACATTGTAAGTTTTGCTCTGGGGGCATATATGGTACTTATGGAAAGTGTGCTTGTATAAACTTTGGACTACTTTTGTATCGTAAAAACTTGGTTACTTCCTAAGGAGACAAGCATAGGCGATATTGCGATATTTTAAGCCAGGGCTACATCAAAGTCACGTTTGTAGACTAATTAGCTAAGTTTTACTAATGATCGAGGCTGCATCCAAGTGGGATGAGCTACCGGGTTTTTACCACTCACAAAAATATAACAACAATTTTTTACAAAATCAATTTGAAAGTTTTTTGTAACTCCCCTCCTCCAAAAAATATTCCAGCCCTCCTAACAACAACCTTGAATGCGACCTTGTAAATTATTAATTAAAAAAAAACTTTCCGAAAAATAAGTTTTTCAAAGAACAGTAAAGGCCATTTTAAACTTAAGCTCAGGAGATACAAATACCTGTTAAAATTCAAACTCAAAACGACCAGAAATTACAATTAAAGAAAAAATGAAACTCAAAACAAACAGAAATTAAATAAACAATCATAGCAAAAACATACAACAAGTAATAATATAAATGAATAAATAGATTCTAAAGCGAGTAATGCTTAGATTGAATATGAAAATCAAGCTTAAAACGAAAAAAAATATTTTGCCTTTAAAATATAAATGAAACTTAAAACGAACAGAAATTAAATAAACAATCAATGCGAACAAAGATACAATATATATTAATGTAAATGAATAAATAAATCTTAAAACGAGTGAAACTTAAATTGAATATACAAATCAAGTTTGAATCGAATAAAAATAACTACACACAAGAGTTTGGGTATCGTCTCACTGCAGAAGCCTAAAACCTGCTGCTTCATTGTCGCTTTACTGAAAACAATTCTTTGAAATATTTTCACTTTTGTAACTTTAAGAAAATCAAAAATTAATTAATATTTTAGGAAATAAATATCAGCATATGTATATTAAATTGACAACGCACAATTTTTTTCAGTAAACTCATTTGAATTTTTTTCAGTAAAGTACAAATTATATTCTGGCTTTTAGAAAGCATAGGGGTTTTGAACCCTACTCACATTAATTTATGCTCGTTTTGAGTTTGACTCTAATATTTATTTTAATTTTTTTTCGTTTTGGGTTTCATTTATTTATTGATACTGATTTGGGGTATTTGTATGCTTGGTAGATTATATGATAGTCCAGACGCCAGGTGTTGAAAATGTGAACCATGCCACGACAGAATGGGGCTGCTACGAGAATTAGCCTACCCTCCACCCCCTAAATTGACCATGCGGATTCAAAAATACCAGTGGCACTTGCGTGCGAGTGGTGAAACACTCCGAAACTTGACATTTTATTATATTTTGGTGTTTCATGTAAGAAAATGCATGTTCCACAAAGTTTGAGGTGCAGTTTTCCGCTCAAATAGAAATGTCTAGGAGCCACAGAATGTTTTCATAACAAACTAACACAATTAGTTACAAAAAACGGTTGAGTTAAAAAAAATGGCAAACTATATGAGTCTTGAACAGTCTTGGAAAGTATAAACAAAATCAAATTAAATATTAGATATATAATGATATTAATTGTTGAAAAATCCATCAGTTCAAGATTTTTTTTCACTGTAATTTTTATTTTCATTTTCAATGCTGTAAGAACTGGAAAATAATCAATTTGTAATATACGAGTAATTCGTTTTCAGTGAGGCACCAATGACGCAGAAGGCTTTAGGTTTTAACGGTTAAAGAAGGGGGCAGTATCCAAATTTTGCTCGTAGTGAAACTATATTTGTCTTTACCAATCTTGAAAAGAACTAATTAATTAAACTGAATATAAGATGCATAATGATATTAATTGCTAAAAGCTCATCAGTTCAAAATTTTACTTTAATTTTAATATTTATTTTCAATATTAAGTACAAAAGAAAACATTTGTAATATAATTCGTTTTCAGTAAAGCGCCAATGACGTAGTAGGTTTTAGGCTTCTGCAGTGAGACGATACACAAACTCTTATTTGTAGTTAATTTTATTCGATTCAAGCTTGATTTGCATATTCAATTTAAGTTTCACTCGTTTTAAGATTTATTTATTCATTTACATTAATATATATTGTATCTTTGTTCGCATTGATTGTTTATTTAATTTCTGTTCGTTTTAAGTTTCATTTATACTTCAATAGCAAAATATTTTTTTTCGTTTTAAGCTTGATTTTCATATTCAGTCCAAGAATTACTCCCTTTAAGATCTATTTATTCACTTATATTATTACTTGTTGTATGTTTTTGGGTACGATTGTTTATTTTATTTCTGTTCTTTTTGGGTTTCATTTATGGTTTAATAGTAATCTCTGGCCGTTTTGAGTTTGAAATTTAAAAGTTATTTGTATCTGCTGGGCTTAATTTTAAAATGGCCTTTACTTTTATTTGAAAAAAATATTTTTCGGAAAGTTTTTTTAATTAATTTTTGTTCGTTTTTTTATTGCAAAAAGTTTCAAGTTTTTATGGCATGGGGGGGGGTGCTTACTTTCCGATTATTCTTGACTCTAAAAAACGGATCTAGAACATTCAATTTAAATCGAATGAGGCTTTTTTCAAAGTCTATACGATTATCTTTTTGATAAAAACCTTATATATGAACAATAGACAGATTGCATAACTTGTGGATAGCGATTGACAACAATGAATGGATTGAAAAAATAGCTCCAATAAAGGGGTTTAGACCATTTCACTTGCTGACACAAAGAGAACACGGCTGTTTTGACTTGACCTTAATAGGATTTTGTGTGCCAAAACAATTTTGCATCTATCACAGAGCATGTATTTTAACCTGATAATTGGATAATTATAATAGATTTTCTATGTGTTCTTCCCATACAAAACCCCTTCTCATAAGCTATAAACCGCCCTTAATAAGTTATACCCCAGGGCATAACTTAAAACGCCTACCCCTGGGCCCTGGTGGGCTGTGTCGACACCGGCGTTTTTTTTTATCAGAACTTTGAACTATTTTAACAAAATGTCTATCTCAAAATTTTTACCTGATGCATTTAGGGCGTGGAGGAGGGAGATGGGCTAGTTGCCCTTCAATCTCTTTTGACTCTTAAAAAGCGAACAAAAACTTTCAATTTTCAATCAAGTGAGTCCTCTCTAAAGTATATATGAGCATCCCTTCTATAAGAAATAATATGAAGGAGTCAGAAAATTCTTAAATTATAATTCGTGCCCTGAGGGCTTTGCGGGAGTTTTACTGCTAAAACACCAAATTTCAAGATCTTAAAATTACGTTTAAAAAAATGTCTGTCTCAAAATTTTGATTGGATGTGTTTGGGGAAAAGGTGGGCGTGAGAGGGGGGTTAGTTGCCCTCAAATCACTTTCAACTATTACAAAGGGCACTAGCCCTCGGAATTTCCAATCAAATGAGCCTTTTTCTGAAGTTTCTGCGAAATCAACTACGCTGAACAAAATGGCTATCTCAAAATTTTGATTGGATGTGTTTAGGGGAATGATGGGCGTGGGGGGGGGCTAGTTGCTCTCCAATCACTTTCGACTATTAAAAAAGGCACTATCCCTTTGAATTTCCAATTGAATGTACCTGTTTTGAAGTTTTTACGACAACGCCTTCTATGAAAACCTTATATGCCCCTAGGGCATAACTTAAAACTCTTGCCCTGAGGGTTGTGGGGAGTATCCTCCTCAAAAACATATTTTCTATCTGGAAATCAACTACACTAAACAAAATGGCTATCTCAAAAGTTTGATTGGATGTTTTTGAGGAAATGATGGGCATGGGGGGGCTAGTTGCCCTTCAATCACTTTCGGCTATTAAAAAGGGCACTAGCCCTTTAATTTCCAATCGAATGAGCCTGTTTCGAAGTTTCTACGACAACGCCTTCTATAAAAACCCTATATGCCCCCAGGGCATAACTTAAAACCCTTGCCTTGAGGGTTGTGGAGGAGTGTCCTCCTCAAAAATATGTTTTCAATCTGGAAATCAACTACACTTAACAAAAATGGCTATCTCAAAATTTTGATTGGATGTGTTTGGGTGAATGATGGGCGTAGGGGGAGGGGGTGGGGCTAGTTGCCCTCCAATCACTTTTGACTATTAAAAAGGGCACTATCCCTTTGAATTTCCAATCGAATGAGCCTTTTTTGAAGTTTCTCTGACAACGTCTTCTATAAAAACCTTATATATCCCCAGGGCATAACTTAAAACCCTTGGCCTGAGGGTTGTGGGGGATTGTCCTTCTCAAAAATATGTTTTCTATCTGAAAATCAACAATGTTGAACAAAATGGCTATCTCAAATTTTTGTTTGGCTGTGTTTGGGGGAAGGATGGGCGTGGCGGGGGGGGGCTTGTTGCCCTCCAATCACTTTCGACTATTAAAAAGGGCACTATCCCTTTGAATTTCAATCGAATGAGACCTTTTTTGAAGTTTCTACGACAACGCCTTCTATAAAAACCTTATATGCCCCCAGGGCATATCTTGAAACCCTTGCCATGAAGGTTCTGGGGGAGTTTCCTCCTCAAAAATATATTTTCTACCTGGAAATCAACTACGCTGAACAAAATAGCTATCTCAAAATTTGGATTGGATGTGTTTGGGGAAATGATGGGTGTGGGGGGGGGGGCGAGTTGCACTCCAATCACGTTCTACTATTAAAAAGGGCACTATCCCTTTAATTTCCAATCGAATGAGCCTGTTTTGAAGTTTCTACGACAACGCCTTCTATAAAAACCTTATATGCCCTCAGGGCATAACTTAAAACCCTTGCCCTGAGGGTTTTGAGGGAGTATCCTCTTCAAAAATATATTTTCTATCTGGAAATCAACAACACTGAACAAAAATGGCTATCTCAAAAGTTTGATTGGATGTTTGTGGAGGAATGTGGAGCGTAGGGGGAGGGGGGGCTGGTTACCTTCCAATCACTTTAGACTATTAAAAAGGGCATTATCCCTTTGAATTTCCAATCGAATGAGCATTTTTTGAAGTTTCTATGACAAAGTCTTCTATAAAAACCGTATATACCCCCAGGGCATAACTTAAAACCCTTGGCCTGAGGGTTGTGGGGGATTGTCCTTCTCAAAAACATATTTTCGATCTAAAATTCAACTATGCTGAACAAAATGGCTATATCAAAATTTTGATTGGATGTGTTTGGGGGAATGATGGGCGGGGGGGGGGGGGGCTTGTTGCCCTCCAATCACTTTCGAATATTAAAAAGTGCACTATCCCTTTGAATTTCCAATCGAATGAGCCTTTTTTGAAGTTTCTACGACAACGCCTTCTATAAAAACCTTATATGCCCCCAGGGCATATCTTAAAACCCTTGCCCTGAAGGTTCTGGGGGAGTGTCCTCCTCAAAAACATATTTTCTATCTGGAAATCACCTACGCTGAACAAAATGGCTATCTCAAAATTTGGATTGGATGTGTTTGGGGAAATGATGAGTGTGGGGGGGGCTAGTTGCACTCAAATCCCTGTCTACCTTAAAAAAGTGCATGATCCCAGGTAGTTCCAATCGATGAAGCCTGTTTTTTAGGTTTGACAGCTACGCACCCTATAAACACATTTTTTGCGCACGGGCTAAAACTTAAAACCCTTGCCCTGGGGTTGTTTGATTAGGGTCCCTTTCAAAACCCTTTATCTATCCGGGAAACCGCATCGCAAAACCAAATGTCCCTCTCACAATTGTTATTGGATGTGTCATGGGAAATGGTGGGCGTGGGGGGCGGCTAGTTACCCTCCAATCACTTTCGACTATTAAAAGGGCATGAGCCCTTTAATTTCCAATCGAATGATCCTGTTATGAAGTTTCTACGACAGCGACTTCTATAGAAACCTTATATGCCCCCAGGGCATAACTTAAAACCCTTGCTATGAGGGTTGTGGGGGAGTGTACTCCTCAAAAATATATTTTCTATCGGGAAATCGCCTACGCTGAACAAAATGGATATCTGAAAATTTTGATTGGATGTGTTTGGGGAAATGATGGGCGGGGGGGGAGGGGGGCTAGTTACAATCCAATCACTGTCGACTATTAAAAAGGTCACTAGCTCTTTAATTTCCAATCGAATGAACCTGTTTTGAAGTTTCTACGACAACGCCTTCTATAAAAGCCTTATATGCCCCCAGGGCATAACATAAAACCCTTGCCCTGAGGGTTGTGGTTGAGTGTCCTTCTAAAAAATTTATTTTTTATCCCTACATCAACTACGCTGAACAAAATGGCTAAATCAAAATTTGGATTGGATGGGGTCGGGGGACTGTTGAGCGTTGGGGGGCTATTTGTCCTCCAATCACTTTCGAATATTCAAAAGGGCACTAGAACTCTCGATTTCCAATCGAATGAGTCCCATTTGAAGTGTCTACGACGACCCCTTCCGTATGAAGTGCCTCTGGGAAAAAATAAATAAATAAATAATAAAACATTGGAGCCTTTTGCCTTTACTATAGGCAACGCTACAGCGTTGCCTCTGATATATGGTTTTAGTACTTGTCTAAAATATAAAACACACTCGAGAACTTGTATTGCGAATACCCGGTTTTTCACGCTGTCTATACCAGACAATAACCTTCGGCTCGTTGAGAAACAAAATTATAGCTTTTATTTTAATTAAATATTTAGTTGGTATTTTGGTTAGGTTAGGTTATTTTTGTGTTAAGCGCTCTGGGCTTAACCTTCTTTGCGGTATTTTTCATAATTTTGTTACTAAGGCATTGTATTTTCATAATTGTATGTTTTATTTCATTAGCATTTACCAAATTTCAATTCTCGAGTGTGTTTTAAATAATAGACAAGTACCATGGTTTTTCGTAATTTTACTTTCTAACTCATATTTCAGATTCAAAAACCTAAAATGATTCCTAACGTTGAGAAGTTTCTCAACAAGTTTACCTCTTTTGGAGACACTAAGCGTAGACAGTAATATTATTTTTAGATCCAAGATATCTAGCTTCTCTAAGGAAGAGAGAGAAAGAGAGAGGGGGATTACAAATTACTTTAAAAACGTATCAAAAATTGATACTATAATGTGTAAAGATTCTATCGTAAAGCTATGGGAATCACAGTTTGAATCCACACAAAGTAATGAAAATGTACCATGGAAACGATAGAATCTTCTTAATTCATTTATTTTGAATACACTTTGTTCTTGATCTGTAATGAAATCGGTTCTCTGTCTTCACTCGGAGATAATCAGCTTAGCCTGAGCGGGAGAAACTACTTTGGGGGTATATTTTAATTAAACATTTAATATATAGATGCGGCTAATTTAGGCATTAAATATAATGTGTTCTGGCCGGTAGGGTGCCTCGTCTGGATTTGCTTGAGGCCCTAGGAATTGTTATGCTATTTGCTTGACGCCCTAGGAATTCCCATACTATTTGCTTGATGCTCTACACCTTTTCAAAGAGAGTCAGAACTCCCTCACACAGTTTGACGTAGACATTTTTTTTTTTTTTAATTGGCAAGATATAATGTGGTCAAACATGTTTTGAGAGTATGATTCCAGACAACATTGGCATGCGTCTTATCGGGGTTAAGAAAACAAAGGATGGAAATGTGTGATTCAATACACCTTGACAAAAGAATTTTTTTTGGCAATTGGCATTTTTTTTCTGATAAAGAAAAAGGGTTTAGCATTTGTGAATGCTTCGATATGTACTGTATAATACACAAGTGATGTTTGGACAGTGTTGTCAATTTAAAATAGTTTAACGTTATACTGTACGAAGAAGTTGATACCAAGAGGTGTGTAGATGACAAGAAAAGAATTGTAATAACGGATAGCTTTACTTCTTTGATGTGTTTCATATAATACATAAGTGGTGTGGTGATGGCAGAAGGATCTCTTAGAGTACTTATAGTGCTTTACGGTGGGCCGACTTGCTAGCGAAAAACCCGTGTGATTGACTTGAAATAAAAAAATTTAACAAGAAATAACTGAAAAGTGTTTTGGGGGAGATGGGATGATTGTGTACTGTATAATACACAAGTGATGTTTGGACAGTGTTGTCAATTTAAAATATTTTAACGTTATACTATACGAAGAAGTTGATACTAAGAGGGGTGTAGATGACAAGAAAAGAATTTTAATATCGGATAGCTTTACTTTTTCGATGGGTTCCGTATAATACATAAGGGGTGGGGTGATGGCAGAAGGATCTCTTAGAGTACTTATAGTGCTGTACTGTGGGTCGACTTGCTAGCGAAAAATCCGTGTGATTGACTTGAAATAAAAAAAAATTAACAAGAAATGGCTGAAAAGTGTTTTGGGGGAGATGGGATGATTTTGTACTGTATAATACACAAGTGATGTTTGGACAGTGTTGTCAATTTAAAATAGTTTAACGTTATACTATACGAAGAAGTTGATACTAAGAGGGGTATAGATAACAAGAAGAGAATTGTAATATCGAATAGCTTTACTTCTTCGATTGGTTCCATATAATACATAGGTGGTTGGGGGATGGTTGAAGGATCTATTATAGTAGTTATAGGGCTGTACTGTGGGGCGGCTTTCTAGCGACAAACCCTTGTGAAGGACTTGAAATAAAAATTTTAACAAGAAATGACGGAGAATTGTTGTTGGGGATATTGGATGATTGTATACTGTATAATACACAAGTGATGTTTGGACAGTGTTGTCAATTTAAAATAGTTTAACGTTATACTATACGAAGAAGTTGATACTAAGAGGGGTGTAGATGCCAAGAAAAGAATTGTAATATCGGATAGCTTTACTTCTTCGATGGGTTCCGTATAATACATAAGGGGTGAGGTGAAGGCAGAAGGATCTCTTAGAGTACTTATAGTGCTGTACTGTGGGCTGACTTGCTAGCGAAAAACCCGTGTGATTGACTTGAAATAAAAATTTTTAAAAAGAAATGGCTTAAAAGTGTTTGGGGGAGATGGGATGATTGTGTGCTGTATAATACACAAGTGATGTTTGTACAGTGTTGTCAATTTAAAATAGTTTAACGTTATACTATACGAAGAAGTTGATACTAAGAGGGGTGTAGATGACAAGAAAAGAATTTTAATAACGGATAGCTTTACATCTTCGATGGGTTCCGTATAATACATAAGTGGTGGGGTGATGACAGAAGGATCTCTTAGAGTACTTATAGTGCTGTACTGTGGGCCGACTTGCTAGCGAAAAACCCGTGTGATTGAGTTGAAATAAAAATTTTTAGTCTCTTTAGGCTGTTTATGGCTGAAAAGTGTTTTGGGGGAGATGGGAGGATTGTGTACTGTAAAATACACAAGTGATGTTTGGACAGTGTTGTCAATTTCAAATAGTTTAACGTTATACTATACGAAGAAGTTGATACTAAGAGGGGTGTAGAAGACAAGAAAAGAATTGTAATAACGGATAGCTTTACTTCTTCGATATGTTCCGTATAATACATAAGTGGTGGGGTGATGGCAGAAGGATCTCTTAGAGTACTTATAGTGCTGTACTCTGGGCCGACATTCTAGCGAAAAACCCGTGTGATTGAGTTGAAATAAAAATTTTTAGTCTCTTTAGGCTGTTTGAGTTTTTTTTGTTTTTTTTTGGTCTGTGTTTGTCTCTTTGGGTTGTGTTTGTCTCTTTGGGCTGTGTGTCTCTTTGGGGTGTTTGTGTCTCTTTGGGCTGTTTGTGTTTCTTTGGGCTATGTGTGTCTCTTTGGGCTGTTTGAGTCATTTTGGTCTGCTTAGTTTTTAATTTAAGGGGCAGCTCACTTCATATACGGGATAATTTCCATTCGTCTTAGTTTTGAACGATGCTCCTTATTTCTAGTTGAAAATGATTATTTTTTAATTTAATTGGGATGAAATGTCAAAGTCTAACATAAAGAACAAGGTATTTCGGAGGGGGTAGCTCACTTCATATACGGGGTAATTTGCATTCGTCTTATTTTTTAATGATGCTCCTCATTTCTGGTTTAAAATGCCTATTTTTTAATTTAATTGGGACGAAAAGTCAAAGTCTAAAATAAAGAACAAGGTATCTAAAATTTCAGGTTTGAACCAGAGAATTGTATTTCCCATAATTTTCTTACAAAAAAAAACTAGAGTTTACGGCCAAAAACCCTTATTAGCTAAGATTTTATAGAAATAGTTTTATTTTTCGATGCGAAAATAGACTAGAGTTTCATATTTGAACCAGAGAATCGTATTTTCCATAATTTTCTTGTATTTTCCATAATTTTCTTACAAAAAACTAGAGTTTACGGCCAAAAACCCTTATTAGCTCAGATTTTATAGAAATAGTTTTATTTTTCGATCCGAAAATAGACCAAAGTTTCAGATTTGAACCAGAGAATTGTATTTTCCATAACTTTCTTACAAAAAACTAGAATTTACGGCCAAAAACCCTTATTAGCTCAGATTTTATAGAAATAGTTTTATTTTTCGATCCGTAAATTGACTAGTTTCAGATTTGAACCAGAGAATTGTATTTTCCATAATTTTCTTGTATTTTCCATAATTTTCTTACAAAAAACTAGAGTTTACGGCCAAAAACCCTTATTAGCTCAGATTTTATAGAAATAGTTTTATTTTTCGATCCGAAAATAGACTAAAGTTTCAGATTTGAACCAGAGAATTGTATTTTCCATAATTTTCTTACAAAAACTAGAGTTTACGGCCAAGAACCCTTATTAGCTCAGATTTTATAGAAATAGTTTTATTTTTCGATCCGAAAATAGACTAAAGTTTCAGATTTGAACCAGAGAATTGTATTTTTCATAATTTTCTTACAAGAAACTAGAGTTTACGGCCAAAAACCCTTGTTAGCTCAGATTTTATAGAAATACTTTTATCATTCGATCCGAAAATAGACTTAAGTTTCAGATTTGAACCAGAGAGTTGTATTTTCCATAATTTTCTTACATCTTTGGAAATCATTAACGATAACAAACATGTTTTCGACCAGATGGGTTTTTGAAAGCACATTCAGCATGGCGTGGGCTATTTTTTTTATCATGAACCCTTTAGAGACCAATTTGATCAACTTGGAGAAAGTTCAAATAGAATCGTTACTGATATTGATATTAGTGCATAAACTACAAACTGACAAAAAATATCCAGAACTTTTTTTCTTATAGCCTTGACTTTGAAGACATTTCTTCATTTTAATTGGCCTTAGAAATGTCATGCAAAATAAAACTAACCAAACCGTCGTTGCTTTGTCGAATTTTGAGCAAACAAAAGGATTGTAACACCCGATTGGCTCGTTTGTATGCAATTTCAAGCCAGTGAAAAGAACGAAACGTCTTTGAGTCATATTTAAAAAAAAAAAGTAAATTCTATGTTTCTCTATGATTCAGTCCCAATGTTACTCTGCTCTGAGTGTTGAAAATGATTTCACGAAATTATTTTTGTTTTTTTTCTTGCCCCAAACTATTTTTTTTATCATGAAACCTTTAGAGATCAATTTGATCAACTTGGCGAAAATTCAAATAGAATCGTTACTGATATTGATATTAGTGCGTAGACTATAAACTGACAAAAATATCCAGAATTTTTTTTCTTATAGCCTTGACTTTGAAGACGTTTCTTCATCTTAATTGCGTTTAGAAATATCATGCACAATAAACTAGCCAAACCGTCGTTGCTTTGTCGAATTTTGAGTAAAAAAAAGGATTGTAACATCTGATTGGCTAGTTAAATAATTTCAAAGTATAAAGTCACATGATAGTCATACTATTGTAGAAAATAATTTCAAAGTACCAAGTCACATTAAAGTTACGCTATTATAGAACATAACTTTAAAGTACCATGTCACACTATATTTATGCTTTTTTCTTAAATAATTTGAAAGTACCATGTAATCTTATAGTTACGCCTTTTTATAAAAGAATTTCAAAGTCAAACGTCACCGGATAGTTACGCTATAATATAAAACAATATCAAAGTACCAAGTAACATGATAGTTACGCTAGTGTAGAAAATAATTTCAAAGTACCATGTCACATTATAGTTACGCTTTTATAGAAAATAATTTAAAAGTACAAAGTCAAATGATAGTTACGCTTTTGTAGAAAATAATTTTAAAGTACCAAGTCAAGTGATAGTTACGCTATTGTAGAAAATAATTTCAAAGTACCAAGTCACATGATAGTTACACTATTGTAGAAAATAATTCCAAAGTTCCAAGTCACAGGATAGTTACGCTATTTTAGAAAATAATTTCAAAGTACCAAGTCACATGATAGTTACGCTATTATAGAAAATAGTTTCAAAAGTACCAAGTCACATGATAGTTACGTTATTGTAGAAAATAATTTCGAAGTATCAAGTCCTTTGATAGTTACGCGAGCATAGAAAATAATTTAATTTTGACGAGAAAAGTGTTAGTGTAAATTGTAGGGAAATTGATTTCAAAATAACCAGAGTAGGGAAAGTTTCGATATTTCGAACAATGTTTGAAAATTTAAAAGACACTTGATCGTTACGTCATTATATAAAATCATTTAAAAACACCAAGTCACATGATAGATAATATATTATATAAAATAATATCAAATTACCAAGTCATAATATATTTACTCTATTGTATAAAATAATTTCAAAGTACAAAGTCACGTGATAGTTATGCTTTTGTATAAAATAATATCAATGTACAAAGTCACATGATAGTTAAACTATTATATAAAAGAATATCAAAGTACAAAGTGAAATGATAGTTACGCTATTTTAGAAAATAATTTCAAAGTACCATGTCAAAGATAGCTACGCTTTTTTATAAATTAATTTCAAAGTACCAAGTCCTTACAAAAGCGCTATTATATAAATTAATTTCTAATTACAATTTCACAAGATATTTATGCTTCTATAGAAAATAATTTCAAAGTAAAAAGTCACATGATAGTTACGCTATTGTAGAAAATTATTTCGAAGTACCAAGTCAACTTCTAGTTACGGTTTTATATAAAAGAATTTCAAAGAAACCTTTCACATTTTAGGAACTCTATAGATGAAATTTGAAACATAGTATTATTTCAAATGCGAGATAATATTTTGTATAATAAATTTACAAAGAACATTTAAACAAGTAAGATACTAGCGAGAAGAATAAAAATACAATTACACATGTCAATAGATAGTTACGATCTTTTAGAAAGTAATTTCAAAGAACCAAGTCACATGATAGTTACTCTATTGTATAAAATAATTTCAAATAACCAAGTCACATGATAGTTACGCTATTTTAGAAAATAATTTCAAAGTACCAAGTCACATGACAGTTGCACTATTATAGAAAATAATTTCAAAGTACCAAGTCACATGATAGTTACGCTATTCTAGAAAATAATTTCAAAGAACCAAGTCACATGATAGTTACGGTATTGTAGAAAATAATTTCGAAGTACCAAGTCAAATGATAGTTAATCTATTGTATAAAATATATTCAAAGTACCATCAATCTTTAGTGTATATCTTTTTTAGAAAATATTTAATAAGCAACAAGTCACTTTATATTTACGATATCGCATAATATGATCTCAAAATTTCAAATTACATTATAGTTACGCTATTGCTGAAAATCATTTCAAATTAACCATACACTTTATTGTTACGTTTTTATAGGGAACATTTTCAGAGTAAACTTTCACACGATAGTAACGCTTTCGTTGAAAATAATTTAAAAGTACAAAGTCAAATACAAGTTATACTATTTTAGAAAATAATTTCACATTACCAAGTCACATGATAGTTACTCTATTGTAGAAAATAATTTAAAAGCAACATGTCACTTGATAGTTACGATATTGTAGAAAATAAATTCAAAGTACCAAGTCGCCGGAAAGTTACTATATAGTAGAAAATGATTTTCAAAGTACAATATCACTTTGCAGTTCCGCTATTGTAGAAAATAATTTGAAAGTACCATTTCGCATGATAGATACTTTTTTATAGAAAATAAAATTAAAGTAACAAGTCACATGATAGTTACGGTTTTTTAGAAAATAATTTCAAAGTACCAAGTCACATGATAGTTACGCTTTTAAAGAAAATAATTTCAAAGTACCAAGTCACCTGATAGTTACGCTATTATAGAAAATAATTTCAAAAGTACCAAGTCACATGATAGTTACGCTATTATAGAAAATAATTTCAAAGTACCAAGTCACATGATAGTTATGCTTTTGTAGAAAATAATTTCAAAGTACCAAGTCACATGATAGTTACGCTTTTTTAGAAAATAATTTCAAAGTACCAACTCACATGATAGTTACTCTTTTATAGAAAATAATTTCAAATTACCAACTCACATTATAGTTACTCTTTTGTATAAAATAATTTCAAAGTAACAAGTCACAAGATTGTTTATCTTTGTAGAAAATAAATACAAAGCAACCTGTCAGATGATAGTTTCGCTATTGTAGAAAATAGTTTCAAAGTTCCAAGTCAGACTATAGTTACGCTATTGTAAAATATAGTTTCAAAGTAAAAAGTCAAACTATAGTTACTCTTTTGTAGGAAATAATTACAAAGTACCAAGTCCCTTGATAGTTACGCTATTTTAGAAAATAATTTCAAAGTACCATGTCACATGATAGTTACGCTATTGTAGAAAATAATTTCAAAGTACCTAGTCAAATTATAGTTACTCTATTATATAAAATATTTTCAAAGTACCAAGTCACATGATAGTTATGCTATTGTAGAAAATACTTTCAAAATACGAAGTCTTATTATATTTAATCTATTGAAAAAAATAAATTCATTTTGTCATTTCACATATTAATTAAGCTTTTGTAGAAAATAATTTCAAAGTACCAAGTCACAAGATAGTTACACTTTTATATAAAATATTTTCAAAGTACCAAGTCACATGATAGTTACGCTATTGTAGAAAATAATTTCAAAGTACCAAGTCACATGATAGTTACGCTTTTATAGAAAATAATTTCAAATTACCAAGTCACATGATATTTACTCTATTATAGAAAATAATTTCAAAGTACCAAGTCACTTGATAGTTACGCTATTGTAGAAAATAATTTCAAAGTACCAAGTCACATGATAGTTACGCTATTGTAGAAAATAATTTCAAAGTACCAAGTCACATGATAGTTACGCTGGATACCTGGTAGTGTAGGGCAAACTGATTCTTTACCCGTTTGTCTATAATTTAATGATGTTACAACTTTCATTTTGGGGCTCCATTCGCTTGAATGTTCGACATCGACATCGCTTAACTAAAGCAGCTTTAAGGGAGGATTTGAATATATTGAGATGGAGAAAGAGCGTGTTTTGAAGTGTTGGCATCTGGCGGCCGATGATGCACTGAGTTATTAGTAGTAGTAATACTATGAAAATTATTTGACATATGGCCGAAAATATGCAGACTAACATAGTCAATTCATATGGCTCATACATACTGATACATAGCAGACATATAGGTGTCCACAAGTTGGCATAGCCTGCTGTCAAACTTGAACCGCTTTTAGTCTCAAATGCTTCTGAGGTGTACTCTCAAATGTTGCTGAAGAGTATTTTTGCCAAATAAAATACTCTCTAGGATGATAAACCTTGGTCAGAACACATCCGTCATGATTGCAACTGACCTTTATCCATGTTTGAGTGAAATTTATATCTCTCCTAACGATGTTCTCTAAGCTAAGAACAAAATAGCAAGAGAGAATTTGGCCTTGCTTGCTGTTCAGTCTGTATAAGTAAATGTTATTACCGTGACAATCCCTATGATTTAGCCCACAGCAGTATCAAGCTAGTTTATGGTGTTGACACGATTAAGCTTTAGTAGTAAAAGTCTGACATGCTTGGCCAGCTGCTGAATCTATTAAGGCTCAACATAATTTCAATTGATCCACTCAAGTCTTGTAATATTGTTCCCAGAAATACCCATACAAAGTTTCCACGAAATAGATTTTACGCAGCCGCCACCAGTATCTCTTCTGAGAGTCTTTTCCATGGCTGGTGACATATGAACAAGATATCTTTTTAACAAACTTTACCCTTAATAAGCCAGATAATTAAGTATTGTTTGTGCAGAGACAGGAACTATCCATCTGAAGTAAAAGATGTTGAGGTAATCACTGAAAAATAGACCCGACACTCAGGGAAAACATTTACTTGTTTAGTTATGTAATGGTCAAAAATACCCGGTAGTTTGTTTGTTTTTGTTCTGAGCCCAAACAATTTAAAATCTGGGCTTGCTTTAATGTTCATTTAAGTAAGCGAATCTTTTTAAATTGTTTCATTTATATAATTCGAAGCCTGAAAAAAAAAATGCAAAGTAAGTTAGTAAGTAAGTAAATTTATTGCCCGAAAATTCACATGGAATTAAAACGGAGTATAACAAAGGAAAAAGAAAAGTCACACTAGGGAACATCACCAAAGATATTTGGTGTACATTTGCAAAACTACTGGCACAGGATGGCTAGCAACGGGTTCGCTCATCCCTTAGTGTTTTTCAAAAAATTCTCGGCGACACGGTTAACACAGACTGTTGGGTGGGATACACTATAATTACGCAGGATATAGGAGTTATTTAACCATGGTTGAAGTCTCAGAAGGAACTTCGCGAATCTAAAAAACAGAACTCTTACTTTTGCACACTGGGTGGACGACAGGTATTTTCAAAAAGGTGCTATATACAGTACATGTGGAAGGGCAATGGCAATATACAGGAACGCAAGATATTTATGGGAGAACCGATGTCTATTACCAATAATTGACCCGTACACAATCCGGATTTTCACTTCTACGTGGCGTAAAAGCAGCGTCCCGGTGGAGTGGAGGCTTCGACCGACTTACTTACTTGTACTTGTGGCGGGAATCAGGCGTTTCCACCTCGCCCGGAATCGATGATCTTGGAGACCTTCTTGGACCATGTTGAGCAATCTTCTGCCAGCTGCTCTGCAAAAGTAAGCCACTGAGTTGACCATCTGGGTCCGAACTTTCAGACTCCTCCGAGAGGTTCAAGGTCTGATTTGGCCAGGTTCCACCAGTTCTTCGTCTGTCCTCCTTGGTGTCTCTTCCAGGAGCTAATAGGCTCGACTAGAAGTATTTGGCAAGGCAAGTATTCTGGTGGCTTCCGTAAAACATGGCCCAACCATTTCAAACGGCGTTCTTTAATAGTGAGCGCAACATCTCTCTGAATATTGCAAATTCGACGTAGATCCGTGCTGGAGATACGGTCACGCAGCTGTATTCTGAGAATTCTTCGCAGACAGGTATGCTCAAACAACTTCAGCGTATTCTCATGCTGTAGTTTTACCGACCATGTTTCGCATCCGTAAAGGAGAACGGTGCGGACTAGTGCCATGTAGATTCACACTTTCGTTTGGACACTGACTTCGCGGCGATTCCATAAGGGTTTCCGCAGGGAGGCAAAGACTGTCTGCGCTTTCTGTATTCTCTGTTTGATATCAGCGTCGGAGGATCCGTCAATACATATTTGGGAGCCTAAGTATGTGAAACAGTTGACTTTTTCCAGTTGAACTTGATTGACAGTTAGTGTGAATGGTCCTGTGTCGTGGTTAATAGCCATGAATTTCGTTTTCTCTGTGCTGACTTTCAAGCAGATCAGGTCTGCCCAGGCCACCACGTTGTCAAGCATGTTTTGAGCTTCTACGGGGTCTGACAGGAGGCCAACATCATCCGCATAATCGAGGTCAGTAAGTGAGAGATTCTGTCCGATCTGAACTCCTGGATAGGACGACAGTGCATTTTCAAGCACCCAATCGACGCAATAATTGAACAGAGTCGGAGAGAGGATACACCCTTGTTTTACTCCGAACTCAACCAGGAATTCTTCAGTTTCTTCACCATAGACTCGAACTCGGCTCACTGACGCGTCATAGTATGCCTTCATCAGTTCAACAAACTTCAGCGGTATTCCGTCATTCTCTAGGATCTTCCAAAGTTTCTGGCGAGTGACAAAATCGAAGGTAGTAATTAAGACCAGGAACATCAAGATCAGGGGTAGATTGTACCTTTCAAACTGCTCGATAATGAGGCGAAAAACGAAGATATTATCAGTACAGCCTCTACCTGGCCGAAAGCCGGCTTGATTTTCTCGGGTTCTTTCCTCCCTTGCCCTTTTGAAGCGGTTCAAGAGTATGATCCCGAATATTTTGACCGCAATGTCTATAAGACTTATTCCGCGGTAATTTTTGCATTCGGTTTTATCTCCTTTCTTATAGAAGGGGAGAATGACTGATGTCTTCCAATCTTTTGGGAAAGAATTGGTCATCCACACTTCTTCGAGAATGCCATGGAGCTGTTCAGCAGTGACCTCAGGGTATTGTTTGTACACTTCCGGGGGGAGGCCGTATTCACCTGGGGCTTTGTGGTTCTTCAGGGTCTTGATCGCTTTTAGTATTTCGGCTCGGGTCGGTGTATCCAGCTCGACGTCGGAGGGTTCTTTAGAAACGGCAGGTGGGAAAGCATCAGGGGCGGATGATGGGGATGGGTTTAGGAGCATCTGAAAGTGATCCTTCCATCTTGCTAAGCGCTCCTTCTGACAACTGATGATTTTTCCTGATCTGTCTTTGACTATTTCTGAGACAGCAGCTTTCTTACCAACGGACTCTTTCAGGATCTGGTAAAGCTTGCGGGTATCATGTGAGTGTGCTGCTTTCTCTAACGACACGGTAGCATCTTCCCACATTTGGCGGCGGTCCAGACTAACAGAGTGTTTTACCTGTCTGCGAAGCTCTTTTGTTTCTTCTTTAGGGCCGCTCATCTTTTGTCTTCGCTCACCGACTATTGACAGGGTCCTAGCGGTAATCCAGTGCTGTCGTTTGATTTTTGCTCGGCCAAGGATCTCATCAGCAGTCTCTGTCATCACTGTTTTAAAGGTCTCCCATCTCTTCTCGGGGGTTCGCTTTTCATCAGAACTGAGGGCGTCAAATCGGTTAGTCAGTTCCAAATTGAGGGCCTGCCGAACTTCTTTGTCTTGGAGCTTACCGATGTCGAATCCGGCCTTGGGCTTGGTTTTCCTCCGAGTTGCAAGACCAAGCAAAATTTTTGCAGCAACAATCCTGTGGTCAGACCCAGACTGCGAGCCTGTGTCCGCGCCGTTGTAAGAGCGAGAGTCCAGTACGGAGCTTCTCCAGCGCTGGCGTACGAGAATGAAGTCTGTTTGAGCCTTAGTGACACCGTCATTTGAATGCCAAGTTAAAAGGTGGCTAGGTTTGTGCTGAAATATGGTATTGGTGACAACAAGGTGGTTCATCAAGGCGTAGTTTAACAACCTTCACCCATTCTCGCATCTGTGACCTTGTCCAAATTTTCCCAGGACTTGTCTTGTGGTTTGGTCAGAGGGACCAACTCTTGCGTTGAAGTCACCTGCAACAATCAAGTAATCACGTGCGGCAACAGAAGAAGACACCTGCTGTAGCTCGCCGTAGAAATCATCCTTGGTCGTATCAGCAGCGTCACGGGTGGGGGCATAGTTAGAAATTATCGACACATTTGCGGGGTTTCCTTTTAGTCTGATTCTGGCATGTCTACAAGAGACTCATTCCCATTCTAGGAGAGCATTTCTGGTTCTTTGGTTAATGATGAAACCAACTCTGTGGAGTCCCAAATTATCCTCTCCTCCGGAGTAGAAAAAAATGGAATTAACGTAGCGCTTCAGGAGCTGTAATAACTATGGAGCCAGAACCTGAAATTCTGGTCTCGGATATGCAAAGTATGTCTATGTTGTACTTCTCCATCTCATGGAAAAGAAAAACTTGCGTGGCTTCTTGTTTGACGGATCTTACATTCCAGCATCCCACATTTATGTTAGATTTTGCCTGTTTAATGACTTTAGTGGGTTTTCCTAGATTCATGGCATGAAAAGGATTTTTCGACTTCACCGCAATTTTCAAAGTCACGTCACCTACCGGGAACGCCGTAGTATGGTTGGCTTGTTTACATCTCGACACCTGCGCCAATACGGGGGCCGTGTCACTTGCCGGGGACGCCGTAACCATTACAACTTTTCTTCTAGGTCTCAGATCCATCGATGTTTCTTGGGAATAGAGTTGACCGCAAGGTCCCCAGTCTTGCGGGTCACCCGGAGCGCGTTGGCCACCAAATCGCTCGGCGTGGAGCTCAGTGGTGCTTACACCCTTCCACTGCTTTGAGGTGCGCTGATGGATTTCCTCTGCTGCCCAGGGACGGAAGATCGAGCCTCATTGCCTGTAACTACCATCACTGCCATGGAGGTATACAAGCTTAGCTTGACCTTTAATTCCCACCTGGAATCAGCAAGGGCTTCAGGAAAGGGTCCGACCGACTTCGACCGACTGGTAAATTAAGGTAAGTAATACTCTCAGATGGTTTCACAACTGAATCTTTCAAATGGATTTCTTCTTCGCACTGCTCCGCATTGAAAAACAAGATGGCAGATTTTGACACATTAAACGACAAACCTACGTTATTGTATTCCCTATTCAACACATCGAAATTCTTCGATAGTCGATCAGCAGACCTGCTCAAATTAAGCAAGTCGACAGCATACGTTATGAATGAAACATCTATCTCTTTTGAAACACAGGAAGTAGCTACTTGGGCTTGTGCCGGCAGAACACTTGTTGTACGAACTCGGAGATACAACTGAACCTTGTCTGACTCCTCTACGGACTGGTATAACAGCGGATTCGACCGGATTTGAGGGTATTTTGATTATTGCTCTAAGTTTTTTGTGCATATAATATAGTACTCTGATAATGCACAAATTTAGCCCTTGTTTATACGCTTCTAGAAGGATCTGCGCGTGTACCGACGAGTCATAAGTCCGG
Organism: Artemia sp. Qi Xiang Cuo; assembly: GCF_049724085.1. Taxonomy (NCBI): domain Eukaryota; kingdom Metazoa; phylum Arthropoda; class Branchiopoda; order Anostraca; family Artemiidae; genus Artemia; species Artemia sp. Qi Xiang Cuo. The sequence continues at coordinate 74,206,003 of NC_142800.1, forward strand.
CTTACATCAAAAGAGCCAATAACTAGTGGATCACCCATTGCCTCAGAATAAGACATAATTGCAGCAAGGGTGAACATAGCATCAGCACAACCGAGCCCCACCGTAAAACCCAACTGGTGGTTTGATGGGTAAGTGTCTAACATTTGACAATATAAGCATTTCTAGAAGATTGCATAACACTGGCGACACAGTAATTGGGTGATACAAGAGAGAGAGAGAGAGAGAGAGAGAGAGAGAGAGAGAGAGAGAGAGAGAGAGCATATGTTAGCTGGCTTCCATTTTTTCACGATGGGCGTAATTTGCCCTGTATAGAAAACATCGGGTACAAAACCAGCTACGAATATTATCTGGTACAATAATGTTAACATTTCATACAAAAGACGAGTACCATTCACAAGGTGAAGTGCACACAAACTGTCAGCTCCACGTGATTTTTTTTCAGCCTATAGTCATTTGCAGTTACATCCGAAACAAATACGGTAAATTCCGGAAAACTCGAGTTTGATAGCACAGATTCAAGTTCTTTGGTGTACGGTCTAGCTACACTGGGATTTGGGGCACTAAATTCGCTCGTAGAGTAAGCTCGCCAGTCATTTGGATCACTTAGTATGGACTTAGGCGTGTTTAGGCGATCTTTCCATAAACAACTTGGATCATTAATTACTCTCTAAGTATAGTCATTTTTCACATTCACGTGGTGCTGCTTGAGGGCTTTCTCGAATTTACGTTTTGTGTGTACACGAAGACAATTCAGCACACCGAATTAAGGACGGCCACTTTCCCTTCACACTGAGAACCAGAACTTAGCATCCGGACATGCTTTCACTAGCTCTTGTTTCTTTGAGAACACCGGGATTTCTGTACCTTTATAAATTTTCGTAATGGGAATAGCAGCCTTTTCTGCGGTTAGTAGTGCGTGTGTGATTTCAGCACAGAAAGGAATAACCTGTATTTTAGTTTCCTAGATATTCCTATGCACGTTTGCTTGTAGCAGACTAAATGGCACACTGATCTTCTGAAGCGTTGTGTCCAGCATTGTCTGATAAAGCGGGAAGTCGGCCTTTGACCAATCTTTTATTTCATACCACTGTGAAGTACTTTTGACCTTTGGGATGCACACATTAAGACATGCTTCAATTGGGATGTGGTCCGCGGAGTGACTTCCCAATAGTATGATCAATGTGCCACTCACGTTTGGTGTGCATGCCACATGGTCTATATTTGAGACTGAACCACTAATATTTACAAATGTGAAATCTTGTGGTCCCAAAAGTCTTTTGGGACCACACGATACCGACTTTCAAGTGGTAAGATATTTACGGCAGAAGCAATGTTTATTACCAATAATTGATCCGTACACAATCCGGATTTTCAATTCTACGTGGCGTATAAGCACTTCTACGTTGGGAGCACACGATACCAACTTTCAAGTGCACTTAGGATCAGCTGGGACCGAGGAAACGAGTCATCGACTAGATTACACTTGTAGTCTCCGATTAAAACGCATTCCAGTTTGGAAAACATAGTAGTCTTGAGGCACTTTTGCAAGAGCTCGCATTGCTTTCGAGAATCAGCACACGATACCGACTTTCAAGTGCACTTAGGATCAGCTGGGACAAATGTGAAATCTTTGTCTTTTGGGAGCACATGATACCGACTTTCAAGTGCACTTAGGATCAGCTGGGACCGAGGAAACGAGTCTTCGACTAGATTACACTTGTAGTCTCCGATTAAAACGCATTCCAGTTTGGAAAACATAGTAGTCTTGAGGCACTTTGCAAGAGCTTGCATTGCTTTCGAGAATCGGTTATCCGATTCTTTGTCGTTGTAGTTTGTTGGAAGGTAAACATTGACAATTACCAGGTTCCCAACCCTTATAGCCATAAAGTTTTCAGCTGCATGAAGACTCTCGGAATCAACGGCAGAACTACATACGATCGCTAGTCCACCAGAGGTCCTCCCACAATGACGAGACTTGGCTGGTACATACAAAAATGTATGATTATCCGAAAACTTGAGAAGGCTGAGGCCATCGTTTGTCAGTAAATGTTCTTGGATGCACAGAATATCGCTACGCCGACATAGTTCTTCAATTACAGGGATTCTACTGAACTAGCGCTTGTCAAGGCAAGACATCACTTTTACTTCGTGATAGTTCTCAACTGTGAAATCCCGTTTTATATCAATTACTGCACTGTTGATTCCGGGGCCCCTCATATTTGGATTTTATGACGAATGTGACCCATGTCCGTAAGTTTATTTCAAATATCAGTTTTATGAGTTGAGGAAAAAAGTGAGCATACTGTATATTTAGCTATGTATTAACTACCGATATAATTTAATTAGTGATGTCTCTAACATAGAAGTGTTTCGATAACCGTATGGACAACTTAAAGCAACTGGTAGAAAATCTTCGTAGGGAGAATGCAGCGTTGAAACAAGAGAACACTGGGTTGAAATCTGCTCTTGTGGCAGTTAAAAACCAGGTTTTAAGAACTGAATTGTATGTTAAAAGCAAGAATCTTCTCATCCATGGAATTCCTAATAAGGAAAATGAAGATATCGAAGAAGCCGTTAATGATTTTTTGTCAGAAATGTCGGTACGGAACTACAGGGATATTAAGTTCACGGCCATCTATAGACTTAGAAGCAAGGCTAAAAGTCCCAGGAAACAAAACTCGCGTCCGGCATCGGACCCTATTCTTGTATCTGTTCTAAATCTTCGACATAAGGATAATATCAAGGCCTGTGTTGGTAATCTAAGACATACGGGGAAAAGCGTCAGTATTGAACTTCCATTCGAGTTGGCTAAACGTCGGAATGACCTTTTAAGTATGGCTTATAATTTAAGATATTGTAAAGTTACCTCTGATACAGTGTCTCATACCAAAATGGTTCAGAAGGGGACTAGGTTATGGCTAGAATCTAAAAAGACTTCGAGTTCTAACTGGATCAAGGTTGATGACGCATGCTACGACCCGCTTACCCTAGTTTCCCCCTCGGCCGATTCTGATTTCAATTCTGACGCATGATTATTAGTGAGTGCTCGCTTCCGCTTAATATGTTATATCTTCCAAAAATGTGCTGTTCGTTAATGTTATTTGTCTTTTTGTATTTTTCCCTTTTATTTGTCTTTCTTTACCCTCAGTATTTACACCTTCCTGTGCTATTTTACTTGTTATTTTTTTTTGTTTCAGAGCAAAAGAATCAAGTTCGTGTCATAGCCTTTTTAATTTGGATTAGGATGACGTTAGTGGTGTTCACGCGACTACAGCATGTCTCTCTGTCACCTGCTTTGGTAAGTAATTAGGGTTGAGACTGATTCTCTGTTGGGGATTAACGCTAACATAACACTAGGGAAATTAAATGATTATGAATGTGGGAGAGTTAATTTTAATGAAATTATAAATAATCCGGTTGGTAAAGCCCCCAATAATATTTTGAGAATATTATTGATAGTGTGTTTGTGGAGGAGCTGAGATTTTGGGACTCAGGAGCTCGGTGGAGTGATGCATTTCCGGTTGTGTATCTAAACATTCAGGGCCTTAATTCCTCGTTTGATGATATTCAATTATTATGTAGGAATTCGTGCCCTGCAATTATCGGTCTCTGTGAAACATTTTTGAGTGAGAGAAATCAGGTACTTTTGGATATTCCCGGTTATATGTCGATATTTCTTAACCGTAAGACAGCCCATAAAGGTGGACTTGGATTTTACATCCGAAATAATTTTCAGGCTGTACTAAGACATGATTTGTGTATAAATAATGAAAAGTTACTTGATTCACTTTCTATAGAAGTCCCAATCAGAGCTAAGGAAATGGCAATAATAGGCGAAGTATATGGTTCTCTAAGTGGGTATATAACTCAATTTATGGAAGAATAAGATGATGTTCTTGGAAAAATTTTTGCTGAAAAATCCGAAGTTGTATTGATGGGCGACTTTAACCTTGACCTTGCGGAACCGTCATCTAGACAGGCTTCTGATCTTTTGTCTTTACTAATTTCGTATGGATTAGCTCCTTGTATAAACATACCGACAAGGATTTCTAACCAGACAGCAACATTAATTGACAATATTTTTTCAAGAACAAAGTACTGCTTTCTGATAATTCCGACCATTTGCCAGTTGCAGCCTTGTTTCTAATCCTCCAAAATCCACAAAGATTAGTCCCCCAGGATACACCGAGATTCTGTTGCTCACCAGTGGATCTAGATAGACTGAAAGAAGATCTGAGTAAATCTTCATGGGACTTTTCATTACCAGAAAATATTAATTTGGGCAATTATAACGATATATTTGGCCAGTTTTATGACACTGTTAAGGAAAAATTCTCGGCTTGTTGTCTAAAAGCTCCTTTAAGGAATCCCCGATCAAAAAGATCAACATCCATAGCTCCCTGGCTAACATCGGGAGTCCTCAAGTCAATAAATAGGAAGCAGAACCTTTGGAAAGAGTACAAAAACACACCAAGTGATGCTAAATTAGAAGCATTTAAGTTGTACCGTAATATGCTGAAATCAATTATTCGGAGAGCTAAAACAGTATATTTTACAAATAGATTTGATGTTCGCGGTAAAAATATAAAGAAGACGTGGGACGTCATTGAGGAAGTTAGTCGGCCATCCAAAACACTAGAAGGTCTCCCTAAGTCTCTTATGGTAGACGATCAACTTATCACAGAAAAAGGCCAAGTACGACATCATATGAACAAATTCTTTGCGGAGATAGGGAAATCAATTGCTAATAGCGTTTCCCACTGCTCGGTGTCACAGACTTGGAAGCAGTTCCTAGGCCCCCGTGCTTGAAATCAATAGTTCTGGAGGACGTTACGGTGCAGGAAATTACAAATAATGTTTTGTCTTTAAAGAATTCTTCAACAAGTTTTGACAAAATTTCTGCTAAAGTAATTAAACATATCCTTCCATCGATTATCACCCCACTTTGCCATTTGATTAATAAGTCATTTCAACTAGGAGTATATCCTCAACGTCTTAAATTGTCGCGTGTGATAGCTCTCTTTAAAGGAGGTGACCGTGAGGATCCTGGGAACTATAGGCCGATCTCTCTTTTGTCAGTGTTCTCTAAGATATTTGAAAGGCCAATGCTAAAACGTCTGGTGAGATTTCTTGAAGCAAAATTTTTTTTCCATCAACATCAGTTTGGGTTTCGCGCAAAGTATTTTACGGAACATGCTTTTAATAAACTTCTCCAGTTTGTACAACGATTTTTAGATTCTAATCTAATTCCTTTAGCCATTTTTCTTAGTATAGATACAGCTTTGACAGCCTTAAACACAATATCCTCACTGGTAGACTTTCTCATCATGGTGTGCGTGGGGAATCATTGTCTTGGTTCTATTCATACCTTACTGACAGATCTATTGCCATGGAAGATACAGACAAGGAAGTTCCAATTGAATACGGAGTACCCCAAGGTTCTATTCTTGGGCCAACCCTCTTCCTGATATATGTGAACGACCTCTACGGACTTCTTAACACCCCAATTCCCAATGTATGCTGTGGATTGTGTCACAAATGTCACTCTCAGACTATGTCGGTGTCCACATCTGATAGTCGAGAAGAACTGGTAGCATTTGCAGATGACACTACTCTAGGTGCTGCACCTCCGGATGAGTCATCCCTTATTCTAAAGCTTCAAGCAATGACTGAGAAGATACTCAATTGGTTTGACATAAATCAACTAGCTTTAAATGTAAAAAAGTCGTACCTTCTTATTTTTTCCCATACAGGTGTGAGCTGCCCCACAATTACTGAGCTTCCTACACTAAGAGGCTCCATAAGTCGCCCCCCGTATCGATATGTGCAATTCCTGGGAGTTCTTTTGGATGAAAATTTATTCTTTAAGTGGCACGTTCAAGTAATAAGAGTGAAAATTTCCCGTGGACTTGGAATCATCCGTAAATTAAAGCGTTTATTTCCTATTCCTGTACTCCGTCTTTTATATTTCTCTCTCGTTTTCCCTTATATATGTTACTGTTTGTCTGTGTGTATGTCTGCATTTTCTTCTGTACTTGCCCCTGTTCATATTCTTCATGAGTCGACTACACACACTCCTTTTGATCTCCTTAAGATTAGAGATATTTGTGTTATATCTCTATCTTCGTTGGCATATTAATTCTTCCACGGAGATCTCCCATTTTGTTTTTCTGGACTACTTAAGCTAGTAGGGGAAGTAAATTTGTACGCAGTTCAAAACTGGGAGGATGTTATGATTCCGGCTACTCCCTCGGTTCGTTCAGACTTTGGTCTGGTCGTGACTGTGGGACAAGCTTGGAACTTGGTTCCTGCTGAGATTCGTCAGTCACGAACACTTGGCTCCTTTAAAAGACAGATGAAAAGTTTCTTATTAAAGGTAAATATTAAATAATTTATAGTTGGTTTATGGTTTTTTTTTGTTTTTTTTTTTGGGGGGGGGGTTGTTTTGTTGGCATTGGATCCTCGATTTTTTTATTTATGGTCGGGTGATAGGAGGGTCGCTGTTTCGTGTGGACTGTCGGTGAGTTGACTTCTTTTCCTTATAGATTTATAAATTAGACATTGTTTAGTATTGTTTATGCCAAGTTTTAGTATTAGTCATTTATTCTGTGTCATTTCCCAAATAACGGGCCATAGAGCCCTTTGGGATACTGTTTTTTGTTATTGTTATTTATGGAAATAAATGGAACTTGAACTGTGAGACACACCTCCATTCATATTCCAAGACACAATATTAGTATTCTGTTCAATCATGGGAGCGTTTTTGTTTTCCAATTTGCTTTTTCATCTCAGGGCATTGGAATGACTGACATGTATGTTTTGTCGACTTATATGTTGCACATCCAATTGGTTCCGTGCATGGGTTACTAGCATTCGACGTATGGTCTTGGACACCGGAACATGTACAAATCTGGGGAGCAGAGCACGCCGCTGAAACGTGACCAAATTTTTGGCAATTATAGCACCGTTTTGGGAGATACACAAATTCTTCAATCGGAAAACTTTCAAAATCTAGTTTTGGTGGGCTTTTCATAGCCAGATCTAGCTGATAACGGGAGGAAAAGTACAACTTAAAGGTTCGACTAGCATCACACCGCTTTGCCCTTTTGCAACCTGAAACGAAGGCTTTCACCGTATCTCTATCATATGTGTTTGGGGCTAGTGCCTTTTTAATAATCGAAAGTTATTGAAGGGCAACTAACCCCCCTTACACACACTTTGCTCCTAAAACAAATCCGATAAAAACTTTGAGATAGCCATTTTTTTTAAATAGCTTAAAGATTATATAATGAAACCTCCGGGGTCAATACGATCCCCCATGGCTCGGGGGCAGGCATTGCAAGTTATGCCCTGGGTGCATATATAGTTCTTATTCAAGGGATGCTCGCACAAATTTCAGACAGGGCTCAACTGATTGTAAATAGAAATTCCTAAATCAGTTTTGAGTGTCAAAAGAGATTGGTGGCAACTAGCCCTCCTCCCCAAGCACCTTTTCCCCAAATTTATCATGTGAAAATTTTGAGATACCCATTCGGTTAAAAATAGTTCAAAAGTCAGATAACAAAAACTCAGGAGTCAGCGCAGCCCCCCGGGCCCGGAGCAGGCGCTGTAAGTTATGCCCCAGGAGCATATATGGTTCGTATGAAAGGGCTGCTCGTAAAATTCATAGTGTTTTATTTGACTGGAAACTGAAAGTTCTAGCTCACTCTTTAACATTCTTTTACTTAAATAACCAATTCTATTACTTAGAATTATCAATCTCTGCAAAAATCTCTGCTACAAAGATCTGCAAAATTAGTCTGCCTTTTTTTATTATAATTATGGAGAAAATAGAATTCAAAGACAAGCGAGAATTGGATTAAGGATTGGTTGGTAGACCGTGGTCGCCTTCAGGGAGTAGGGGTTATACGCTTCTAATGGATGTTGTTTTCACCACAAACAAGAGTATGACTACTGCTCGTTTCGCTGATGGTAAAAGTATCAATTTCTTAACTTAAAATTATCATTCTCTTACATAAGTGGCTACACAGTTCTGCAAAATTAGTTTACCTTTTTTTATTCCAATGACTTAAAGAATAGAATTCAAGCACAAGTAAGAATTGGATTGAAGATTGGTTATTAGACCGCGGTCGTTTTTAGGGACTAGGGGTTTTTAATTCTACTGAATGATGTCTTCACTACAAACAACATTATAGTCACTACCTGTTTTTATAACGGTAAAAGTATAAGGCCTTCTGCGTATTTACTGAAACGAATTATATTACAAACTTTTCTTTTGTTCTTACTTAAATATTAAACATAAAATGAAAATTAGAGTGAAATTAGACCAGGATTTACCAATAGGCCCACTAGGCCCTGCGGTTTTCACTATTCCTGAAGTTTTGGGGCTTTCCCCAGGAAATCTTCCAAAAAAGGAGCGGAAAAACATTTGAGCCTAGAGGCATCAAAGCTTTAAATCTGGCCGGGGTGAAACAAATTCTTGAGCTGGTGTGCTTTTAGCAGTTAATATCACTATATATAAAATATTTAGTATAATTTTTTAGTTCTTACCAAAACTGCTAATTTATTTCGGAATGAAAAAAAAAATATTTTTAATTTAGGAATTATAAAAACTGAAAACTTTGGCCATCAAAAACGGACAAAAATTAATCTAAAAAAAAACTTTCCGATATAGAACTTACAAAGAAAAGTAAAGGCCAAATTAAACTTAGTATCATAAGAAAGAGAAATATACAATAAATCAAACTAAGAAAAAAACAGAAATTACTGTTAAAGAATAACTGAAACCTAAAATGAACAGAAATTAAATAAACAATCATATCAAAAAACATACAACAGGTATTACTATAAATGAATAAATATATCGCAAAACAAGTAAAGCTTAAGTTGAGTATACAAGTCAAGCTTAAAACAGACAAAAATGTTTTGATATTGAAATAAAAACGAACCGAAATGAAAATGAAAATAAAAAACGAACCGAAATGAAACAAACAATTATAGTAAACAAACATTAAAACGAGTGAAACTTAAATTGAATATGCAAATCCAGCTTGAAACAAACAAAAATTTCAACAAGGAAGGGTTTTGCCTCCTTCTTTCACTGTAAAAGTCTAAAAAATCTAAGTCTAAAGTCTCAAGTAATAGTGTTGATAGGTGAAATCAAGCCAGCGTTTTAGTTGTTCAGTATCTAAACAAGATCAAAATATTGAAGAAAAATTCATTGCGAACTGTGACCCTCTGTTTTCTTGTCGCCCCAATCGGGCCTCACGTGAACCTCTTGTTTGTTCACCTGAACCATCATCAGAATTACCTATATAGATGAACAAATAAATCCTTCCCCTTACAAGTTCACCCTTACCTTTCCCCTTACTTTTAGAATCGAGTAAGAAAGTCGTCCATTTGGATATTTTAACACCCAAACTTCATTGAGGACCAAATATTAATTTCGTCCTTTATATCTGGGGTCGGTTTTAAGTTTTAGCGCTGTTCATTTGTTGTTGTTTTTTTTTTTTCATTTCTTTTATATCAAATTGATTTACGTCTTTTTTCTAGGTTGAAAATTGAGCCGAGCAGTATATTTCGAAAACTTCTGTTTGAGCCTGTATCTGTTGCCGTCTTTCTGTGTAATGGCATTCATTTTTACATACTAAGTCGCTGCAACAGATCAGCCTTCTTGTAATTTAAAATTTTAATTTTAAAATCAAGGGTTCTCAACTTTTAAGTTCATTTAATTCTCAGTAAAATTGTTGTTTATGCTACTTTTTTTCCTTTCTACATTTTAAAAGAAATTGAACCCTTTACATTTCTGAATCTATTATCTTTTTTACTCATCCCTCGCTAAACGAATTTACTGCTCATCCAAGCTCTTCTGCTTATGCTCCTCATGGCCTCCACTCCTCAGCCAAGGAACCGCTTCCTGAGTCAACAAGTTAAAAAAAATGTATTTTGTTTTCCCTCTATATCAATAAAATGTTGTCCTCAAAGACTTAATTACCAGAATTTTCAACTACGTTGAACAAAATGGCTATCCCAAAATTTTGATTGGATGTGTTTGGGGAAATGGTGGGCGTTCGAGGGGGTAAGTTGCCCTCCAATCACTTTCGACTATAAAAATGGGTACTAGTCCTTTCAATCTCCAATCATATGAGCCCTTTTTTTAGTTTCTACGACAACGCTCTCTATAAAATCCTTATATGCCCCAAGGGCATAACTTACAACCTTTGGCCTGAGGGCTGTTTGTCATCCTCAAAGACATAATTTCTGGACTTTTAAACTACGTCAAACAAAGCAACTATCTCGAAATTTCGATTGGAAGTCTTTGGGAAATGATGGGCGTGTGGGGGGGGGATGGTTGCCTTCCGATCAATTTTGACTGTTAAAGAGGGCACCTTTCAATTTCCAAATGAATTTTACCTATATGTTCAAAACGGTCACTTCAAGGTCACTCACAAGAAAAGAAAGCTTCAGCCCTCCTTAGAAAGTTATTCTGAAAAAAATATGGCACTTTGACTCACAAAAAAAAACTGTTTTCAGCCCTCCCCCCCCCAAAAAAAAATTCACACTAAAAAATGATTTCTTTCCGTTAAAAAATTCCTATGGGTAACAGATATTCGCCCAATTTCCGAGGGGTTAGCAACTGGGCATTTTGAGGGACACCTGAAGGCACGGAGGCATGCCTCCGGAATCATATTCCAAAGGGCGCAATATGTAAATGTATACAGCTTGCCTGTTATTCGGTATCTGTCGAATATTTCAGCACCTTCAAAAGCGATCTTTTAAAACTTGGAAAAATCATTTATGGGTTTATTTGGCAAGGAAAAGAACCCCCAAGACTGAAAACAACTGATATGTACCTAAAGAAGAAGAACAGAGGACTGCAAGTTGTTGATATCCATGCAAAAATTAAGTAGCCCTACGATGGCACTGATGGTGTCACTTTTTCCTATTACACATGCAGCGTTGCCACTAGCCCAAAAATAAAATTCTGATTTGTCTTAAAAAAAAAATCCTAAAATTACAAAAAAAATCTCGCAACACGATTTTTAAGTTATACAACATAGGGCTGCGCGGTGATGACGTAAAAAGCAAAGTGCTAAATTCAAAGTACCGTGAAACGTGGTTTCTAGTCTTAACTAACAACTGATTGTCAATGTTCCTAGTATTATTTCGACGTGAAAACGTTCTGGTGGATTTGTAGGATCTACGACAAATATTTTAGGCCAAAACAATTCGCCAAAGTTCCGAAAAAACGTGTCTTCGCATCCACGTTTCATCGTTATTTGAATTTCCCGCCGAAGAATTGAAGTCACGCTTCGCTACCCTATTCAATATGGCTTGGCCAGCGGTAAAAGTTGTCTTTTATCACGTCTTCACACTTCCCTTTCCCTTTATTTTATCTGCTTTTCTGTTTAGTGGCTGTGCCAAGACGCACCCTTGGATCTCGGATTCCTAATTGTACTAAAAAAAAAAGGGATCTGCTGCTTTGACACGAAAGAATCCGGAAGAAACACAGATCCCTTTTTCCCGAATGTACTTAGAATCCAACTTTCTTGGCATCAAACCCAGGCCCTTGGGTATTTGAAGAGAAAACTGTAAAGCAACAGTCATAAAAATTGTTACTACCGATTTATTAGTAAAAAGCGCTAAGTAAAGCAACCAACTAAAAAAAATAACTAGTTTCTCAGATATTTATTGGTACGTTTCAGTAATCATCTCGATAATCACGGCTCAAATGACAACCCTAAGAAACTGTACAAATGAGCTTCATTAAATCAAACTAAGCTCGGTTAGCACAAGTATAAACGCTAAGTTTTCTACTACTAAGTCTTCTACTGAGCATAACAAGTTTTCCGATGGTATTCATCGCTTCCGCTGCCCTAGATCTCGGAATGCATTCGAGACTCATAAAATTTATATCAAGAACTCATGCAAATGGGGGACGAGGGGCACACGCACTTGAGCTGGAAGGACCAGCCCCGCCGTGGGTGGCCTCCTCTTCCGTAGGAGACATGGTTCAAGATTCCGTTCAGTTCTGTGCCCTCATGCACGTTGGTATTAAGGTTATTTTTGGTTTTTTGCTGATGGGTTGGTTGTATTTTTTTTTTGTTGTTGATTAAGGTTGGTCGTAAAAAGGGCTGAAAAAAAAGAAGGAAAAAAGTGTCACCGCAAGAATGGGTTTCTTGTGGACGGAGGACGCCGAGTCTACGGGAGAGAAAATAGTTTTTTTTTGTTTTAAAAAATTTTAAAGTTGTAAGAGTAAGCCTTTTGGAAGACCACCTTTAAAATTCGAATTCGTATAGTGAAAATTGAAAGATATGAATTTTATGAAATTGAAGTAAAAATGCCACCGGAAAAGCGTCTGCTAGAGGGGGACGGACACCCTAGAACGGGGGGAGCGATAGATATTTGGCAAGAAAAAAGTTAAATGGTAGTGTGCTTTCATGTCCACTAATACATTGACTGGTATATAATAATTTTTTTTTTTTTTTGATGTTTAGGTGATATGATAATGTATAAAGTTGTAAGATTTATATGTTTTGTATTAAAATATCACCGAGTGGAGAGGAGGAGGGGAGGGAAAAAAATAACTACCTCTGAAAAATGTTAAACATAATTCCCTCTGTTGACACACATAACATGGCGATGGTGGTGGTTATGGTCTTGAGGTCAGTTTTGGGTTTAGGCGCCATTTTTAACATGATGATTGCGATGCTGACGAGACATCAAAAAAGTGGAACCCTTTCTTCTGGATAAATGAATTCAGCTTTGTGAAGACGTCTGAGTCAAAGCCAAAGAAAATGTTGGTGCCGATTTCCATAGAAACGGGTTCTGCTGAATGCATGATATACAGGCTGGAGTCACAGTAATCCTGGTCTACCAATGCGGCAGTTAATGTGAGATCAGCCTTCAGCCGGATCCACTGGCACAGAATTCCTTTGTTGTCAGGGAACGGCATCGCCATATTCTGCGTGTCAACAGAGTGGCATCTTCGCCCAGACAAGTAGCCAAACTGTATGACCCGCCCAACTAATACTCTCTTTCCCCTGCCAACCGGTCTGTAAACGCACCATCCACCGATACACAATTCCGATTTCACGCCGACCTCTGCATTGGTTTGTGGCGACTCACGTAGTCCTACTCGTCGGCCCTGGACCATCACCTGTTTTAATCGGTCACTACTCAGCTTCTCAGTGCTTTCCCTCAGAAGCCACAACAGCGTAGATTTTTTTATTGGTGTTATGGAGCCGTCAGAAATCTTGACGAGACAAAACCTAGAATTCTTCATGTTCATCAGAGGCTCACTAGCCCAATTTTTCTCAACTTGGAGTTTCACACAATGAGCAATCACTGGTAAATCTTAAAAGATGCCGTCACTTTCCGAGCCAGATTCAGTGTCAGTCACGGAAGCCTTGTTCTGCTTGTCGGAGAGAATTAGTCCTCTGAGTCATCGTTTAGGTCGCTGTTGTGAAGTAAAAAAAGGAAAACATTCGGTGTCTGGGAACCGAAATCCAAAAGAATATTGTTCCATCCCAAGATATCTATTAGCCACTAGCTTTTAATATTAGCTCACCCTAGCTCGAGCTTGATTTCAACGTCCCCGGGCAAAGAAAAATCGGAACTGACAGACACAACACCAATGGATCTAACTCGCTTGGCCTTGGGCAAGGACAACTGTTCATTAGAATATTGAGCTTCAAAATCCGTTATACTTTCATATCGATGAATTCGAATATAGAAGTTGGAGGAACGAAAAGTTTATTACAGTGCTGTAAGTGCTGGTTTGAGACCGCATCTTCTTAAAAAAATCTTCACACGGTTGGCTATTCATGTCGGAGAGTTTGAAAAGACGTTCGATCCCAAGCCGTTTGAATCGACGAATGAGAAGCACTAGGGAATGCATATTTATGTCTAGGCAATGGTAAAGGTTTGTGGCAATAAAATTCTCGTTCAAAGCATAATGTCCACTTTTTAGGACCCAGTATCTCCAATGTCGAACGCAGTAAACAACACGACCAAGTAAAGATAACCTCTCAACAGGAGAAAGTTTGCCGTCGTAAAAAACGCGCCGTACGCTTCCCATAAGCCAAAGATAAAACTGTGTTCCTTCGCTTCCAGGAACACGCTGTTTCAGGTGTGCCGGAGGCACGAAGGAAGGGACATCTGCGACGGTCACTTATTAGCCCCTCGCCTATTTCTAAATATTTTTTTCTTTCACAAAAAGCAATTAATCAAGAGTAAATTACACTGAAAGCCTTAAGAATGACGGAGAAAAACCATAAACATCACTGATTTTTTAGTTGCATACCACTTAAGGCTGTCTTAATATCTTAATTTTTTACTCGTAATTTGTTTTATATATTTAATCTCAACTAATCTAATTTTAGCTGTTAAATATTGGTTTTAAGGTTTAATTTTGACGGTTTAAAAACAACGGGGGCTAAATGTAAAATTTTCCTTGTCGAAACCGTCAAATGCAGGTCTAGATGATTTTTAAAAAGAAAAATTGCCAGACACTCAAAAACAGTTGGCTGATGGAATAAATCTCTTGATTTTTCTGAGTAGATTGGGTCTATTTTCTAAGGATGTTAGGATAATGAACCAGTTTCAAAACGTTGAAAACTCAAACGACAATATAAAATATCCCTGACTACTTATGTTTTAAAACGATAGATAACGAACAAATTTAGACTTTACTCAACACCATGGTTAAAATAAGCATAAAAAACAAAACATAATAGTAAACAAAAGCTAATCTGAGTCTGAACCAGATTCTGAAAGGTGTAAATCATCACTCAACAAACTTGAAGACAAGCTAGCATTTTTACCTTTGTGTGTTCACAAATTTCCACTTGTACCCCCAAGGCCTCGTTGGATCTTGGGTGCTGAGAAAATAAGACAAAATTAGCCAAACTATTCATGGCAATATATGCTAATTTAATTCATTTGAAAGCCGTCTACAGAAACAAAAAAAAGGACAGAGCATAAATGATAAAAGAATAAGACAGAAAACAATATTTTCATAAGAAAAAGAAGGTTATCAACTGTAAGTTTTCTACTTTTGATGCTGATTCCGAATATGTACAACTTATCATATTTGGATGGTACCAATCAAAAGGCATTTACATAGCATTTACATAGCTTTGGAAATAAGAAAGAGGGGTGGGGGTGCCTACTTGAGAGTCGAGAACTGGTGGTTTCAGTCATTTTAAGGATGAACACAGAAACGTGTTTATTTATAAGTAGTTTCGGCCTCAGGAGTTTTTGCATCAAACTATTCCCTGTAAAAAATTTAAAGATGGCTCAATCAAACAAATATTTGGACTTCGACTGCCCCATTTAAATCCCAAAGGGAATCGCACAACAGTAGCTACTGTTTACGTTCATTTTGCCAAAAGGGGTCAAAAGTCGGATTTGTGAGCAGAAAAAAACCCATCTCTTTTTAAATACAATTTCATGATACATAAAATCTGTTTTGGAAAGAATTTATTTCAGAAAATAACTTATTCAACCAACTCTAATAATCAACAAATGAATGCTCATTTGTTCAAAAATAAAACCATAAACACAAAACAAAGTGCCTCAAATAACGGCCCACTCCCCATCTGTATACGTTAATAAATGAGTATTAGAATACGACAAACATACTAATCTAAATATATAGCTATTTTAAAATTTATTACAACACAAAGTTACCTTAAATAAGATTTTGCCGCCCCCCTCGGCCTCATTGTGCTTTCACTGACTGAGTATTACGCTGAAAAAGAGTTAAAACCAAAAAATTGTAGACCATTCAAGCCAAACAAGGATTTTGGTATGCTTAAAAGCACGTTACTGTCTGGAATATTCTAACCCAGAAAATAGGAATTTTTGGAAAAAATTCAATTCTTTTCATTGAAAATAATTGCCCCTCCCCGCAGATTTTCCAAGATACCTTTCCCCTCCCCCTATTCTTTCAATCTATTAGTCGAAATAACTTTTAATTTTGGGCGAACTTTAAAAATTAGTTTTAAATAAGGTTTCATCTGCACCTATGCATAGAACCCCTCCCCCCCCCCCGCCGTTTTTTTATACTTTGAAGAGGGAAGGGGTTAAATCGCTCTAATTTGTCCTTTTCAATATCCATAAAGAAAAATGTAGATACCAATCTGCTCTAGAAACCCTTCTTCCGGGGTTTTCCTTCATATTACACGAACACAAACTCACTAAGAGGAGGTGTCTGGTGATTTTTAACAGGACTTGTCCGTAGAATTCCAGTTTGACTGGTTGGCGGCAAAGCTTCTGGAACAGGTTCCATGTCTGGATCTTCACTATTACTTGATTCACTCAATGAACTGCTGCCCGAGTCACTAGATGAATCGGTTAACATCAAACCAACAGACTGAGTGGAATTTTGGAAATTCAATTCAAAAATCAGATATATGGAAATTCAAATTTATTGGGCTGAAAAGTCTATACAAAAGGTCCATGAGTAACATGTTTTACAACACTAGCATTAACGCATTATTTAGCTTCTGGTTTACAAAATGGTTATTTTGTAACCCGAATAGCTGAATTCAGGAAATTCGAATCAATTCAAATACAGAATTCAAATTTATGGAAACTCAAAATCATTTTATTTGGCTGAGAAATGTATAAAACAAGAGGCACATGTTTGACAACACTGGTAGTACCTCTGTTTAGCTTCTGGTTTATGAAATGGTATAAAAATAAGCTATTTTGTAGCCCAAATAGCTGGTTTGTTGACATCAAACCAACCCACTGAGGTAAATTCTGAAAATTCAAATCTTTAACTTTCTTAATGACCTTAAAAAAATAACAACAATTATGCTGAAAGATGACAAACAAGTACTTAGATTTTAATTTATTTGGTCTAAAAATCTATAGAACTATATACCGTCGATTAAGATCACAGACAAAATCTAAATGCTCTAGAGAACGCACAAGGTCTATGAGTCACATGTTTGACGTCACTGGTATTAAATCTGTTTAGCTTCTGCTGTGCAACTGGTAAAAAATGTACGATTATTTCTCCAAAAAGCTGCAGAGACTTCACGGATGGTGGCGAGCACAATAGTGGCAAACAGAAGCAGCATTAGCACGCTGCAACGAAATGCTGCACTGAAAAGGAATTTCACCTCGTCTGACAAGAAAAATAAAATCTATGCATACAAGTATTTGGTTTCGGATAAGAATTAAGAAATTCATTTTAACAGCAGGAAAAACCTTGTGTAAAATAAATAAAATATTTTATTTTATGCAGTGGTAAAATAAAGTGCTATTATAATTATTTTTAGGATAAACACGTAAAAAAATAATTTTTTATATATTTCGCAGACGCGAGAATTCTGCTTTCAACCGTACAAGGCCACCAGAATTCATATGGTGATATCGCTTAGTTCTTTTTACTTGACACAATTTACCATCTTTTATCATAATTAAGGTCAGGTTCATACAGAAGATGGTACATTTTATCAACTAATAATGACCAAGCAATATTGCTCTATGAATGATGGGACAGAGTATCTTGCTAGAGGGGAAACTGGCACTAGTCTTGATAGAAATTAACACCATCTAGCGTGTGGCGACACGACATTGTTTTCAAACTCTGTAATCATTTTTCTGTAAGGAACTGAGATTAGACAATTATTACTACCCTAATTTTACCAATTACACTGAGTAAATTAATCATTGGCATTATTACACTGAAATAAATACTAAGTGTTTCCGAACGCTAGATGACGTTGATAGTTTTTTTTGTTTTTTTTTTTGCACTAGCGCCAGTTTCCACTCTTATGAGTTACCCATTTTCTTTGTGATGAACGCTGTTTATGATTTTCTCACATACTTATCTTAAAAAGAACACTAATAGCACTTTAATCTGGAACCAAAATTCCGGAAATGAAACTATCTAAAGTCTCTCTCTTGAATTTTCTTAAAACCAAAACTCTTTAAATACTTATCTAAAAAACAACATGAGATTTATTTTCAGACTATTTTTTAAACAGAATTTAACCAGTCAGGTGAATGTGTTTTTTTTTCAACCCAGAATCGAGACCGAGGTGAGATAAATAATTTACGATGTCTACCATAATTAAATTTTATTCAGAAATGTTAACATTTTATAATTATTAATTCAAAAAAAGTACAAAATCTTTAATGGTACAAAATTTCCTTACTATTATTGAACCTATGACAATAGTTATTAAACTTCAGCCCTAATGTTTATCGCCTTATAATGGGACTCCCAAAACTAGCCAGAATCTAAACTTTATCAATTTAACATAATCCTTATGAGGTTAAAAAATTATTATAAGCCTAAATTTATAGGTTAAGGTGCTTAATGAAATAGAACAAACAACTTCAGCTTTAGAAACCAATTTAACATAATTTTAACAAAATATGGTAAAGTGTGTCATCCAAAAAGACAGTACAGCATTGCAAATTCTGGTTGATTTAATAAAGTATTTGAGAATCCTCAATCACAGGTTTGGCTTAAAAAAAATCTATAAAAAGTTGTTGGATTGGAAGAAAAATAACATTCAAATATATCTTATGAAATAACAATGATTAACGAATGAAATAGAAATGACCCCGGCTGAGGCTAACATGTCGTTTTTATACAAAAGTTCTTCTTCTAATTTCGAGAAAATAAATTTTTATAGACATTTTTACATCCCTAGATATACGAATGTAAGTTTTAGGCTCTACCTTTAAATTTTTTTAGGATAGCCATTTGTAATCTGCGTTCTGACGGTTTCTATTGGATTTGGCTTATTTTTCGGCTTCTTATTTTATAGCCTGGCGCAAGCAGTGTGGCCAGATAGGGTGCATTTTCTTCATTCTAGGGCTTTTTTGAGGTAGTTGCGCATTGAATTTTTTGAATCAGTGCACATTTTAAGGGGGGAAATCATTCATTCACCGCATTTTCACTAGTCAAATGGGGTTTTCAGCGCATTTTCACTTTTAGACGGCACAACTGTAGACTAAGCAGTTCGCAACATTTGGCAAACGCGCCTCCATTTTAATCAAATAACTCAACTCATGACGCAGTACATTTATCCCTTTTAATCTTTTCTGGTAAGTATCACATATGGTTTATTATTGAAATGGATGGTTCCTTCTCTCTTCCTGTAAGGACTCAGAAGGCTTCTTGTAATCGCTAGGCCTAGGAAGGTGTTTTGAAGTAACCACCTCTCCTCTTTCTCCCTCTAAAGGTCTTGACCTTTGATGACCTTAAAAAATATTTTTGTTGTAAAAGTGAAACCTTGCAAAATAGATCTTCTGCTTAAATGAAGTAAAACAAAACCTTCTTAAATAGACCTACCTTAATCCAACTCTCCAGCAAATAAGGAATTATCCTCTAGGTGCTGGTTAGTGAAGATGTTGAGCCAATGTGTCACCTGTATCCCATTCTCAAAGCCATGACTTGGATGATCAATCTTTGTCCTCAGCTCCCTTGGGTAAAATTGTTGGTAAAATTCTACTTTAGCTACTTTTGGCTATCTTGGGAAGGGGTTAGGTTAGGAAAATGAGACTTTCAGGGATGGGTCTACAGGCTAAAGTAGCCTATGTCCCGGGAAGGTATTTTAAAGTACCCACCTCCACTCCTACTCCCTCTAGAGGGTCATGAAATTTGCCTACATGACAAGTCTATACCCATTGAAATCTTGACAAAACAACATTTTACCTTAGTTTTCAGTTATCAATTTCTTTTTCTTTAGCTTTAGCTCTGAAAATGCAATTTCAGTTATTTGAGCAGAATTTTAAGACATAGCCTATAAATAGTTTATTTCCAAAATTTAGGAAATGTATTTAAATATTTTAAAAACCTTATAATTTGAGATTGAGCAAAATTTTGAAGCTAAAAACCATGTTGTTGCACCTCATTTAAGCAGAAGATCCATTTTGCAAGGTTTCGCTTATATAACTCATAGATTTTTAAAGGTCATCAAAGGTCGGGATCCTCTAGAGGGAGAAGGAGTGGAGGTGGGTACTTCAGAATATCTTCCTAGGACATACTTTAGCCTGTAGACCCATCCCTGAAAGTTTCATTTTCATAACCTAACCCCTTTTTAAGATAGGGTAAAAGACCAGTATCCAGATGAGCAAAACTACGTAAAACTAAAACCCTCACATCTTGTTACCAAAGAGGAATTGAGAAGAATTGTATATATCAATGAATAGCTAAGAATCTAAGCTATGCATTGATATAGTTATTACTAAAATTATTCTAGATTAAACGCTTGAAATTATTAGTTTATTGACTTACCTCTTTTCAGAAATACCAATTATCCTATTTTGATGTATATATCCTTTCAGTGTTTCAGGGTTTTTTACATATTAACAGAAAGTTGATTGTCTGCTGATTCTAAAAATATAACTTTTATTTCTTTATATTGGCTCTATAAATCACGAATATTATGCATAATTTTTCCTTTTCAATTGCGTGTCAAAGCAGACCACATTTCGAAATATGACGACAAATATCTCCCACCGGGTTGAACCAAGAAGGTAGTTATATCTTTCCACCCCCTGAGCAGGTGCTGAAAATCGTGCCCTAAACACCCGTTTTGTAACTGTAATGTAATTAGTACATCTATGGAAAGCACTGAAGCACAGGACATGTTTATTAAAGAATATTCAATAAAAAAAACAAGTTTTTTAAACTGAAAGTAAGGAGAGACATTAAAAAGAACAGAAATTATACCGTATATGAAAGGGACTGTCCCCTCCTCCACACCTCGCTCTTTACGCTAAAGTTTTTTATTGTTTTAAAAAATAAAGTTGTGAGACAGTCAAACTTTAGCGTAAAGAGCGAGGCGTTGAGGAGGGGACAGTCCCTTTTATATACAGAATAATTTCTGTTTGTTTTAAGTTTTAATGTTGCTCCTTACTTTCAGTTTAAAAAACTTGATTTTTTTTTTATTTAATTTTTGAACGTTTTTGAATAAATGCAGGTTTTGATCTTGGCTCACCGTACATGAATAATTAAAACAAAATTTTCATATTAATTTACTTATATTTAGTTAAATGGCTTTCTCGAAACTTGTTTAATTTTATTTACGAACATTTTTATTAGTAATAAATATAATTAACTTATGTAAAGAACTTCTATATTCATATATTTTTAATTTGTTTATTAGGGGGTTCACCCCTTAGTCAATACCTTGCTCTTTAAGCGAAAGTTTGAATTTTGTTCCAAATCTTTAAAAATGACCGCTTAATAACAAAGGCCTTTAATTAGAATAAATAGCTATTATGAAATTAATAAAAAATATTTGGCTTAAAGAGCATGGTATTGACTACGGGGTGAACCCAATCATATATGTAATATTTTCTGTTCGTTTGAAGTTTCGATGTTGCTGCTATTGCAGTTGAAATACTTGTTTTTTTATATTAAATTTCTGATCTTTTTTTTAATAATGCTGGGAAGTCCGGCATCCCCTTCATAGCAATGTCCCTTCCCCCATGAAAACTTCCTTCCTGGAAAGATCCTCCCACATAACCCCCAAGGATTGTTGGGAAATGTCCAGATTCTTTCTTTGCCCAAGTTTTTAATCAAACATATTTTTAAAATTTTGTATTAATCATCACATGTAAATACTCTGCTAAAAAAAAAAAAAAAAAAAAAAATTAGGTGCAGGAAGCTGTAAGATTTTAGCCAAAGTAAGGTATCTAGTAGGCAAAACCAGAAAATAAAATCTTAATGCCAGTCTTTTTTTCCTTTTTTTGATAAAAAAAAACTTGGTAAAAAAGTCCTTTGAAATAAAATTAAACAGCTCCATTATCGGGCAATGCGACAAGAGTGCAAATAATTGACCAAATGGCAAATTTTATTTTTAAAAAAAGTGAAAAACATTAAAAAGACACTGAGGAGGGATCCCCCTTTCCTCTGGGTTTGCTTGTGTGCAATATTCAGTATAAAAAGAGAGAAAAAGAAAACCTTCAGCCAAAGCCAATAAACAGTGATCTTAAAATGTAAAAATATGGAGGAATAAAAAAAAGAGAAGAAAAAGTTTTAGCTATTGGTTGGGATCTGGATTTAATTTTGAGGATTATGAATAGTGAAACAAAGGGCACAGTAAAAATCTATGTCCAATGCCCTTACAAGTTTAAGAAATAACTTTGGGTATGTATCCGAAAACGTCTTGAGTATGCAACAGTAATGCATGTGTTTATCACATTCAAGATTGCTGCACGATACCCAAAAACTGCGCTTTGCACCTTGACCGTATATTTCTTTGCAATAAGTGCAAATCCACTGGTCATCTTCACCATTAGCCTTTTGCCGCTTGTTTTTTTCGTGGTTTTCTTGCAACCACCTCATACAAGAAGATTGCATTAAACAGGAGTCAGGTGGACAACTTCTTTTCCAGGAAGGCCTTCCATTGTTACTGGCCTCTACACTTGTACCTGATAAAAACTTTCCATTGGACCAATGACTGAAAGAGAAGGGGAGCTAGCCATAGCTGCAGAGCTACAATGTGGTAGCACCACGGTCCTCAGAATAGAAGCTACTTCCCTCCTTGCTTTGCTTATTTCAGCTGGCATACATATTGCATGACTGCCACTATTCTCTGTCGTGTTGGTTTCAATGTTTGGTAAATCAGTGACCATAGAACTGGTGTTATGGAGAGAATTATATGCATCTCGCCACATATAAAAAAGTAGTGTATGCTCTCTATCCCCCTACCACCCTATAGAATTCCTCTGTCACATAAACTCATTCATGGCATCGGGGTCAATATGATCAGCAAAATAAGTTAAAAAACTTTTTTATTGATGAAGGAGAATTTTCTACTGGGAGAGGACTGTGTGTTGCTGGAGAAGGTATGGGAGATGAAAAGGATGTTGTGGATGTAGTCGGGATGGGAGTAGATGATTCGAGGGGTTCAATATTACTTAATAATGACCCTGAGGAAGGTGATTGGGTAAGATTCAACCCCGAAGTTGATGGAACAG
The DNA here is from genome assembly GCF_049724085.1 of Artemia sp. Qi Xiang Cuo. Taxonomy (NCBI): domain Eukaryota; kingdom Metazoa; phylum Arthropoda; class Branchiopoda; order Anostraca; family Artemiidae; genus Artemia; species Artemia sp. Qi Xiang Cuo. The sequence goes on from NC_142800.1 coordinate 74,228,965, forward strand.
GAATAGGATCTGGGGTCGAAATTAAGGGGGGTGAAGTTGAGAGTAAATTTTCATTTTCTAGAGAAATAGAGGAATCCCTTTCACCGCATTTTATAAAATTAATATTGTCTGCAACAAATGGACAGAGCCCAGTTACATGAAACGCATTTTTACACGTGCTTTCTTTCATTATTTTTCAAATTATTCTTGGTAGATGAGCCGCAAAATTAGTTTTTTTTATTTCTCTTGGACAGTCACCAACTGATTCCAATAGTGCAACCCCATTCTCATTACAAATACCAGCCTTATATTCACTAATATGGTGTTTCCATGCCCCTTTCAAGGGGCCAAAAATACCAACGTCAGCTGGTTGTTAATATATGGGTCGCATTTGGAAAGAAGCACAGCAGTTCAATTTTATTCTCTAAACAGAATCCGGACAATTCATAATTTATATGGTACCTGTGTCCATCAAAATTTAAGAGGACTTTGTCGTTGTTTAGGCCCTTTTCTTTTAACCATGGCACAGATATATCTCGGATATACCGTAGTAAGGTTGGGGCCTGTATCCAACCCGAGCCGGTAAAATCTACGGTCAACTCTTGCGGTACAGAGTTTGCTAAAGCAGAGTTTTTAGTTTTGCCTTTAAAAAGAATGAGGGGTCGTGGATATTCCCCTTTTGCATTAAAACAATGGAGGAGTGTGACCCCACTTTTTTCGTTATTTGCCTGAAGGTAGACAACTTGGCTACCTTTTTTAGCAAGTACTCTGTTTTTTTGGCGGCATCGGGGTTAAAATATAGCATGGTTTCGTCTAAGTTAAACCACCGACTCGGGTTATCAAACACTTCTCGGGGAAGTACACCTTCCAATTGCCCTGGAGCATTTGCAGGCCAATTCCTTAAATTTGACTAGATGACGGTTGTTGCACCAGCATGAATTATTTCGACGGCTCTTTCGGAAATAGTCTGGCTGTGCCTTTTCTTGAACCACCGAGCCCACATTCTGCTTGGGATTCCGCAGGTCGAAAATCTGGGTGATACATTGTTACCGGTCATACTAGCAATCCAAACGGCAGTCTTCCATAAGAGTCGTGTAGTTATTGGGAACATCCTGACCTGGCTTGAATGAATGAAGTTTATAAGAGCTTCTTCGATTTCTACTCCCAGTGCTGGATGAGGCCCTTTGTTTTGAGCCTCCCGGGGTGCCAGGCGATACGCATCGTATAATATTGATTTGGGGATCCCATATTTTATGGAAGCTGCTTTAATGGTTTGGCCTTGGCGTATCTCCGCCTTGGCTTGCTCCTTTTGCTGATTATTCACACTGAAAAAAAAGAAAAGAATAAATTTATGATATAAAGTCTAAACTTAAACGAAAAAGGACACTTTCTTTAAATGAATTAAATAAACTATGTACAGTAATGGTAAATTTACGCTAATTTATATATCCTTTTACAGTAGCATAATGGTAAGAAATTCAGAGTTTCGGAAAGAAGTGTGTCCGTAACATACTCAACCGAGCCAACGATTCTTGTTTAGGGAGGGGAAGGGGTACTAAGATTTTTTTAACTTCGGGCGGAGTTTTGAGAATTTTTCGACCCATTAATTACTTGGCGTAGTGTTTTCTGGAAACCCTTCTCCAGCTCTACAAATAAATTTTGCACTACAGTGTTTACCATTTAGTTTATAATTCAGGGTTTTTAAAAAGCCTGCAATGGGAACGAGAAAACTGCTTATTATATTTGAGTGATTTTTTTTCCACATCACGGACCGCCAAAGTCTCAGTCTGAAAAAATGGTTTGTTTTCTCTTTATGAAGCGTTAGTTTAATAAACCATGTTGTCGACCGGAAACAATTTAGCTTCCAAGGCTGTGTTACTTGTGAATGGAAGTGGCCTAAACATTGATTTTTGGTCAGACACGTGTCTAGACATGGCATTTTAGCTAGATACGCATGTTAACGCCATTTGATAGTAACCACAGCTCTAATAAAAATAAGTTTTGATTGCATAAAAGATCTAGTTTTATGTCAATGCTAATATATAAAAGTCATTAAGTTTAAGGTTACATGTCGAAAATAATGATCCTCATAAAATTTGCTTGATTTACTGGAAAAGGGAAAACATCACTAAGTACATAAGATTAATGAAAAAAAACACATCATATTCAGCACATCAGAGAACCTTGATAGGGGAATTTCAAGTTCTCATCAACCATAATACCAAATTTTGCATTATTTTTCTTGACTTTTTGAGAAGACAATTTATAAGAGAATGTATTCGTTTTTATTTTTATTCCAGAGCCTATCACAATAAACCACTGGTCTTAGAAAATCAAGAGAAGGCTCATCTGAATAGAAAACAGAAGTTCTAGTGTCCTTCTAAGTATGCCTAGCTTAGGCAAAAAGATTGTGCCTCAGTAAAGTGGCGTTTTATGTCTTTTTGTGGCACCGAACTACACTTTTGTAACAAAAAGGGAAAAGGTGATACCGATTGAAAATTCTGAGGAAGCCAATAGATTTAAAATGATTACCATATCATGTAATAAGATTTCTTGTTTCCGGTTACATATTTACTTAGCATATAAACTTAGCCCATATAACTTATAAACTTATGTAGCTATGAACTTAGACCGATGAATCGAATAGGCTTAGTCCAGTCAACAATTATTCAAGATTAAACACTTGATATTATTTGTTTATTAATATACTAATAAACTTACTGAGAGAATTGCGTGTCTTACACGGACCAGTACCGGTTATTTAAAGTTTTAATGTCACTCTTTAATTAAAAAAAAGGAAATAGATAGATTTATAATAAATCCTAATAACACGCGTAATTTTGTGAAGGTTGTGAGCAAAGGCAATTTAAGGTCAATATAGCAGACGGACTGGGGGAAGATGAACTCTTAATGGAAACAAGGTCAATTTTACACTGACAAAAGACGTGAGTTGATAACTTACAGGAGTTGGGAGATTAGGCTGGACGGTGCACTAACAAGCATGTATAAAGGTACATTTTCCTAGGTAGATGGTAAAAGTTATCAACCAAATGAAGGGGAGGATACAACGTCAATCAACATTTACAAAAAATGCTAGGCACATGTGACCTGGCGGTCTGTACATGGCCTTACGATACCACGTGTCCCTTATCTGAGCAGGGACATTAATTCAGGTTTATTTCCACCCTTACCAAATTTTTAATTTTTCATTTGTTTTTTTTTTGCCTATATTTTAGTCAGGAGGAGGGAGCTGAATTTTATTCTTCCCTGGGTACCATGAAAGCTAGTGACGGTCTTGTTTGGTGTGTGCACAATAGGCAGATGTGACCTGTGCGTCCGCACAGGTCTTTGTACCACCACGGGCCCCGTATTTAAGCAGGGCCATTAATTTGTGAAAATGTCACTAAAAACTTCAATAACATGTGTTTGAGTAAAGAGCTATAAATTAGTTTCGAACCCCTGATACTCCCTATTATTTGGCTCCCTCTTTATGCCAATAAGACTGACATAGAACTGCCAATAAGAACAACTAGTTGTTCCGCAATCTGATTGAAGCAAATAAAAGACAAAATAACTTAAGTTATATCTAGATATAATTAATTATCGTACCTCAAACAAGTTGTCTGTCTCCTGAACTTCAAGGACTTGTCTCTCTCCTTGCTCTGCCTAGAGTCTTGTCTTGCTCCTCAAAGGTCAAATAAAAAGTTAATTTTCAAAAAACAAAACTTTAAATTTCTGCTCCTCCAGTGTAAAAAAATCGAGATAAAAACCTAATCTTGAAGAAGACAAAGATTTAAATCAATCGAGTAGTATATTTCTTCACTGGTACTGTCTTTCTTCACTGGTTGATAATCTTCACTGGTAATTTTGATAATTTTTATTACAATAGTTTGTTTCGCGGTCATTGGTTGTTTTGTAGATTGGTAACCGCAGTCCCCAGGTTACCCTATCTTGCATGAGCTTACAGGGTGAAAATTAAAAAATCTGTGTTTGTTCCTGGCGTTTTAAATAGACATTTAAAAATGAAAGAGAACTGAAGTTTTTTATTTTAAACCCAGTTAATGCTCTAAAAAGTTTTTGCTACGTGCTCATATTTTTTTCAGGTCCGACATTTGCTCAGGGGTCCTTCAAATTGGAATAATCGGCCTAATCTACAGCATTGTAGGGGACAAAAGCTTAAAAAGCCCTGATTCAGGCATTTAAAGATTTTTTGTGGGTTTCCTTATATTTTTTTTCTTATTTAGCCGGCGGTGTTCTATTGAATAGTAATAATTTCAATATCCTATTTGCAATCATAATGTACATTAAATGCCGAAGAAATTTTTAAACAAACACAGCCTATCTTATCCATGTTAGCCAAAACTTGCCGAAAGATAAAATTAGATAATCTTCTAGTCCTTTAATTATCCAAAATAGAAATGCAATTGATTAGCTACAAGTTAGCTTATATTAAGTAATAATATAATTATAATATTATTGCATTGAAAAGCTTAAATTATAATTTTTCGTCCTAACAAATCTCACTACGACTATTCCAGGACTATAATTTCCCAGATATTTTAGACCCTTTTTTAAACAATCCTGACTAAATTTTTTCAGTTGGGGGAGGGGCAATGCTCAATACTTACGGTGTAAATTGAAGGAATAATGTGTTTTCCTTTTCAATACCCCGATCAGGATGCACCTATCTTTTACAAGCTTCTATGTACAAAGTTAAAAACCTTTTTCTTTGGAGGGAGGGGGTGCTTACTACATTTGCAACCAATTTTCCTCCCATTCTCTACACAATGGGCTACTCTAAGGACCCGTCTTCATTGTAACCCTTCTCAAAAATCTTATTCATTCCCCAACCAGGATGAAATTACCTGTACAAGAAATTGCCCACGTAATACCCTCCCTAGATAGCACAGCTTTAAAACATACCTCCTCTCTCCGTGCCTCTTTTTCCCTAGAATACCAACCAAGACAGTCAGATATTCTCATCTGACATCCAGAATTCTGAATTTCCTTATCAACTAAAATAGAACATACCTGTTCATATACATCTCCTACTCGCTAACCCCTACCAAGTCCTCTATTCCGTTTACCCGGCATTCTGCACGAATCCAAAATTGCCTTAATCTGCCCCATCCACAAACAAATTCTTCTGCCTACCAAAGACTCTACCAATGCTTTCCTTACTAACAAGCATAGCATATATTAAATACATAACCTAACCAAGGTACCTCCCCCCCTAAACCCCAAAAAACAATCGTTTACATATTGTAAACTCAATAAGAAACCACGCTTTGCCATCAATTTATCTAGCAAATTCCCGTTTGTTTGTTTTAGTGTCTGGATTCCTTGTACAGTCTCCAGCGCTGGTTTAGTTATAATGTACAAGCAGGCATGTACGCAGGAATTTGTTTCGGGAGGGGGCTCAAATCCCTCAAACACATTGTTCTGTGAAAAAACTCAGAAAATTATGGGAAAATGAAAAAAATCGTGAGATTTCGAGGGGGCCCGGGCTCGGAGGCCCCCTCCCCTGCGTATGTCCCTGTGTACAAGTACCGTTTGAATATTGTAAACGCAATGAGAAATCACGCTTTGCAATCAATTTAGATGGGAAATACCCATTTGATGGGTTTCCATGTCTGGTTTCCTTGTACAGTCTATAGCGCTGGTTTAGTTATAATGTATAAGTACAAAATAAACTCATCCACAACGGGTAAATTTTCCATTCCAAACCTGAACTTCTCTTCCCCCCCCCCCATTGTATATATATATATATATATATATATATATATATATATATATATATATATATATATATAGCTGTGTTTTCAACTTCCCTCCCTAAGAAAATTCATTAAACTACATAATTAATTTTAACTTGTGGATACACACTTTAGTGCTACAGTAATCAGATAAGAACCAAAACTTGGTTCTTATCTGATTAGTTCTATCTTCCGGTTCATTAAACTTGTCAGCTTAACACCATAAACTGTCATCAATGTCAAGTTACAACTGAAAAACTTATAATCAACTTCTTATTTTAATTTTCAGTGCAAGCGCCTTGGCTAATTGGCTTAAAGTGTATAAAGATGTGTCCAAGAGTATATAAAAAAAACTCGCATTTGTTTATTTTAGTTTTACTACCATTCAACGATGTATCCAAGAGTCTGTTGGGGGAGGGGGGATGCAATAAGAACACCGTAAGAACATATCAAAAATTCAAAACTGAATTTATGCATCTTTAATACGTCTTTCTGTGCCGGAGAAACATTTTTTTGTTTTATTTTTTTTTTGGGGGGGGGGGAGGTTCAATCCTCTAATCCTGCTTCCTGGATACGGTCTTGCTATAATTAATATATTTTTTATTTTAATAATAAAATTACCAATAATGTTCAAGAAAAACTCGGAGATCCAACCTAACATTATATTGGGGACAAATGTATACAATTTAGATATGGCCTATACAACCAGTCTTATCAAACAGTTTATAGTGACGAACTGTAAGTAAGGAGCTAACCAGCTGAATACTAACCGAAACTTTAAAAACGGAATTTTGATACCAATAGATACATCAAAAGAATTGCATTTTTATGTGGATTTCAAATATATAAGTACTTAAATTTAGTTTTACCCATCAAAGGTTAGGAGCCTGAGAAATTTCGCCTTGTTTAAAAAAAAAAGGTGGAAGCCCCTTAAAAGTCATAGAATCATAATGAAAATTACACCATCAGATTCAGCATATCAAAGAACCCTACTATAGAGGTTTCAAGCTCCTCTATGCAAAAATGTAGAATTTTGTATTTTTTGCCAGAATAAAGATCACGGAGGCGTATTTATTTGTTTTTTTTTCCAGGAGTGATCGCATCGACCAAGTGGTCCTGGAATATCGGGAGAGGGCTCATTCGAACGGATATTACAAGTTCTAGTGCCCTTTTCAAGTGACCAAAAAGATTGGAGAGCAACTGGACCCCTCCCACGCTCATTTCCCCCCAAAATCTGAATGAAATTTTGAGATAGCCATTTTGTTCAGTATAGTTGAAAGATAAAACAACTATGTCTTTAGCTGTAAAATGACCCCCCACAGTCCGTGGGGAGAGGCCTATAAGTTATGAAATTCGTCTATTGTCTACATGTAGTATTTGTTATTGGGAAGTATGTACACTTTTTTAGGGGGGGGGTGTTTGGGGACACTGGGGGCAAGGCCGTACCCAGGATGTTTTTTCGGAGGGGTTTTTACTAAAAAAAAAATTCGGGGTGGGTTTTACACAAAAAACCTCAAAAAACGCATACAAAATTTGTTTATATGCATTTTGTTACGTTTTTGCGTGTCAAAAATTTCGGGGGGGAGGGGGGTCAATCCGGAGGACCCCCCCTCCAGATACGGCCCTGAATGGGGGATTTGAAAGAATTACTATACGAATTTTTTTTTAATTGTCTTACATTATTTTTGCCAAACTTTTCATGTAGAGATGTTCCAGGGCAATTATCCAGAGGTTTTTTTCCGCGTGTTTTGTTTTAGCCAAAAACAAAACAAACTATAGCCAATCATAACATATCATAGGCATGCTACAGACTTGAAGTTTCAATTATTTTTTTTTAATGAGATAGGTTTAATTACAATAGAATAGTAAAATTCAAGAAAGACCCATTTTTTTCAAATCAAACTACTTTTGTCTTAATTCTCTGGTACTAATATGAATGCTTAGCTCATCAGAGCACTACTTATATACACAGAACCCTTTCCAGGTCCAATTTATGACTAAGGTGACCTTGTTTACTGACAATATGAGTCAGAAATTAGAAATTAGTTCACAGCAAAACAAAAAATGAAAGCTAACCAAAAACGGAGTATTTTTATACCACTTCAAAATGGTGGCTGGTGTTTGAATCACGGAGGCTTGTATATCTGCTGTTCTTTCCCAGGAGTGATCGTATTGACCAAATGGACCTATAAGGGCTCAATCGAATGAATATTAAAATTTCTTGTGCCCTTTTTAAGTGACCAAAAAGACTAGAGAACAACTGGACACCCTCCCCCGCTCCTTGTCCCCCCCCATGTATCTGATAAAAATGTTGAGATAGTCTTTTTGCTAATTATAGTTGAAAGATCAAACAACTATGTCTCTCAAGGCCGTAACCAGAGGGGGGGGTACGGGAGTTTGAACCCCTCTCCCCCGCAATGTTTGTTTGACTCGTAAAAACATAACAAAAATGGATTAAAACAAATTTTGTATGCGTTTTGGTGGTTTTTTCGTGTAACCCCCCCCCCCCAAAAAAACGGCCTTGATGTGTTTAGCTGTAAAATTACCCCCCATTGTATGTTATGTAAGCTATGAAGGGAGAGGCCTGTAAGTTATTAAATTCGTCCATTGTTTACATGTAGTATTTGTCATTGGGAAGTATGCACATTTTTTTGGGGGGGGAGGGAGCTGTTCTTGGGATAATTTTCTATGAGTAAAATGTTCCTTGGGGAGGGGAAATTCTGGATTGTGAATATTCTAGGGGAAATGTTACACTGGCGACAAGGCCATACCCAGGATTTTTTTTTTTGTTTTCTGGGAAATAATTTTCACGGAAGGGGGCTTTTCTGGAGGGATCGAGAAACCGATCAGAGATTGAAGTCTTATTCAAATGAAAGGATACAAAGGAGAATATTTTAGGCTGAATCGTCTGCAAGCAATTTTACAGAGAGGGGGGGATTCACAGCGAAAATGAAACGGGCTGGAGGGAATTGGACAGGGAGAGGGAGCACATTACCGTGTATAAAATGTCCACCGCTGATTTTTCTGGGAGGGGGAGGGGCCTTTTTCATAAAGGGTCAACCAGATCCACCCGCATTAATTGAAAAATAAATAGAAATTATTCTATGTATGAAAGATTGCCCCTCCTCAATACCTTGCCCTTTTTACTAAAGTTTGATTGTTTACTAAATTGAAACACAGGGATCATTTAATTACAATAGGAAGCTTTTTTAAAAGTGCTAACAGCTTTAGTGTAAAGAGCAGGGTATTAAGGAAGAGGCCTTCATATATGGAATAAGTCTGTCAAAATTAATATACAAATTCTTTTGTAATTTGTCATATATAGTGAGCCAAATTTAACCCTTCATTATTTGAAAATCATTCAGAAATTAAATTTAAAACGAAAGACTTTTTTTTACTGAAATTAAGGATCAACATTAGAACTTAAAAAGAACAGAAATTATTCCAGATATGAAAGTGACTGCCCCCTCCTCAACACCGGGCTCCTTACGCTTAAGTTTTTAATGTTTTAAAAAGTAGACTTGCTAAACAGAGTTGAAATTTAGCGTAAAGAGAGAGGTGTTGAGGAGGATACAGCCCCTTTCATATACGGAATAATTTCTGTTCGTTTTAAGTTATAATGTCACTCCTTACTTTCAGTTAAAAAAACCTTAAAAAAAAATTAATTCTATAGATTAAAACTTAACTTAATCATTTGGGTTAGGAGGAAAGTAGTAAAATTTGTCCATGTTATTCTTGTGCGTGTTATTCCATGTTATTACACTGGCTTTTTGGCGCAAAAGTACCGTAATTCTGTATTTAGCTCATTAGAAGAAAATTCTTTTTTGGGTACAATCGTTGGTTTCTTTGAAACACTGTCGAATTTTATAAATCACAACAAAAACGGATACACACCTAATCTTGTTTCTGTAATGACAGGTTGTAACTTACCTTCAATATTTATTTACCTTCTTACTTTCTATTATTTACCCAACTTTTATTTATTTACACAAACTTACCTTCAATATTTGCATTGCCACTAACCCATATTTTTGTTTTTATTTCCAATTAGCCTAGCTTTAAGTTATTTGTACAAATTTTCCTTCTGGACGTCTTTCACCAAGAAGGCAGTAAAAGGTGGGATGTTGTTACTATACTTGCATTGCGTCATGCAATAGTAAAATAGGGGCGGTCCGAAAACCCGTCTCTGTTTTCCCGGAAAGCCGAAGAAAAGTGGTTCTTTCCGAAAAGAGGTCTTTTACCCTAGTCAAAAGTAGCTAAAGTAGAATTTTACCAAATTTTTTGTTATTCATAGTATTGACTTATGAATAAAATAAACATACCACTTGATGCCTTTTTTAATGCGCTTTCCAAATACAAGAATCATTTTTGTCATAAATGAATTTTACCCCCACCTCAATACATCCCACGTCAGGGTATATATTTTAACATTAGGGGGTTGGGGGGGAAGGTTTTAACTTACCTCTCATTTGCATCATAAATAAAATTTACACCCACCCCCTAATTTGCAAATAAATACTCTGAATTGGTATACACAGGGGTGGGGGTAAAATTCATTTCCTACAAAAATTATTATTGTATTTGGAAAGAGCATAAAAAAGGCATTGAGTGGTATGTTTAACTTGTTTGTAAGTCAATAATATGAATAACAAAAAATTAACCTCCCTTGAAGCAGTGTTCACTAGCATGTCTAGCTAGAATCCCATATGTAGAGACACTTGTCTAGCCAGAATTCAATGTCTAAGCATCAACCAGTCATAAGTAAAATTTGGTGCTTAGCAAAAACTACAAATTTAATTTTAAATTGTCATTTCTTGCCAATCAATAGAGCTTATGCAGGCAAAACTCAAAATTATAATCCTTATTTTTACTGTCACTAGATAATGGATGAGATAAGCAAAAAAATTGCTTTAGTGTGGTTCACTCGTAGGCCTGTTTTTTAGCACTAAGAGCTTACATCTAAGATCTTTCATCTTTCTGCAAAGATTATTGTTTTTTAACATATCCTTGTTCTAAGATCTTACAGCTCACTGATCTTATAAAAAAGCATTTAAGATGCCATATTTCTGCAATATAGAAAAAAGATGAGAGGACTTTGATGATATACTCATCATTGTTCTCAGACCGCTGATCAGAGCAGAATGATGAAAGACTTTTGCATAAAAACGACGAAATATGTGAGACTTTAGTTCAAAGATTTCACTTTTAAGTCTTTTCTGATAAAAGATGTAAGATCTTAGCACATTGATGAGTGAAAAAATGGCCCTATTATCTCTGGTGTTGCATATTTCCTAAAATGAGAAAACAAAATTAAATTTCAGTTTAAAAATGTAAACATAGATGATGAAAATAGTGGAACTTGACACAGTCTGATGGGCTGTAATCAAAAATCCTTGACATTGAGTTCTAGAGTCAATGACTAAGCACCTTGTCTAGAGTGTGTAGCTAAGCTCCAAATTTTACTTGTGAATGGTCATTGCCTAGACATTGAATTCTAGCTAGGCATGCTTGTGAACTCTGCTTTAAGGCCTCCAGACTAAGGGCTGAGACTGCTCCCCTGGTTAGGGAGCTCCAGAGCCACATGACTATTTGGGTAGTTGTTCTGTAGTCTGGTGTTGGCTTGTTTGCAATGCAGCTTCATGGTGTGTCCTCTAGTTCTTGTTGACTGGTCAAGTTCAATCATATTTTGTTGCAAGGACTGAGTGTGTAGTATTTTGTATGCTATGATGACATTCCCACACTTCTCTCAATAGGAGAGGAAATCTGTAACTTCTCTAAGGAGGATGGGTAGTCCAGGCTTTTAAAACTCTATTGATTTAGTTGCTTGCCTTTGGACACTAGTTTTTTCTTGTTGCTTTTATTTAATAGGGTTGCCACACACATACCAAATTCATCAGTTTTGGTTGAAGAAGTGCTTTGTATAGCTTGACATCAGCTTTGGCCACCTACTCTGGAATGTTCTTTTTACAATTCCCAGGGTCTGGAGTAGACCCTGGCACCGCGCTGATGAGGGAAGACTGGCGGCAGCAGGGCCAAAAACAGTGTGCCATGCCGTGCTGCCGGTAGGACATTGGTGGCGCGCTGCCGGGGCAATCAATGTTGACTGCAAACATTAATGTTTTCATCAGTCTTTATCAAATCACAGCTTAAATTTACAACAGATTCAAGCCTATTCATGAGTTCAAAACTTTACAAGTTGCTGGCTGGAAACTGGTCTTCTTTGTTATTCATCAAGAGAGGTAGAAATCTGGTAGAAACAAAATGGCTGTGGCGTTTCAGAACCCTTGCATGATAGTTGAAGTATCTATTAGCTACGTATTCTTAACATAAATAATTATCAAAATTAGTAGTTTTTTGCATCAAGCATTACTGCATACAAAACTCCAAATACCGTATCACAAAATTTGTCAGTTATCTGGGTAAAAACTTGAATATAAGTTTGAATTTAGAAGCATAATTTTTTCATAATGCCCTTTGCCAATATCTGCTTTGTCACCTTTAAAACATTTGAAATGGGCAACTTTGATATTGATTTTTTTTTTTTGCTCTTTTAGATTCCTAAAAAGCCTTCCTTGTATTAAAAACGGGTTTTAATAACAATTTAAAAAAAAATACATCAAAGTATAACTCATGAAAATCTTGTTAATTTTTTAATTATCATAGGGGTTGGACAAAGATGTTGTACAGAGTATTTTTGCTTGGCTTCTTCCATCTTTAATTTACATGTGTTGATTCATATTTCAAAACATTATCCAACTGTTGAAATATACCATACATAAAACATAAAACAATGTTTACAATACACAGAAGAACATACAATTGCAAGCAGAAATATATGTAAAACACATCAACCTGTCTAACCGATTTTTTCCACTATCATTTATAATCATTTTGAATAGGAAAACTTAAAATTTCACCTTAAAAAATAATCACGCATCAGTTCCCAATGACAAAATGTTGATGACCCACCTTAGCACTGGAAGGAAAATGAAAGTTAATTTCCAATCAATGCGTCAGTCTCAACCAATTTATATAATGGACAATATCAGAAAATTGAACAGCTTTTTGATGAGCATGCATAGCAATTCAATGTAATCTTGTATGATTCAAATATGTTTCTCAATTATAATTAAACTAAAATGAAAACATTATGACGTTACAAAATTTTAACTAAGACAGTGAATGTTTAGAAATTTTCCTTAGGGGTATTCTCATTGAATTTCCTTTCTTTTAAGATTGTGGCAATGCGTGACGGGTAAGCTGGTATACTAATGAAAGTCCAAATATTAGTATGTGTAAAAAAAAGTATTTTTCAAAATAGTGTGGAGGACAAAAAATTTAGGGGTCAACTGGTTGAAAAAAATTCCTTCAGTCAAACTTGGATGTCTATTCTAGCTGCAGGATGTGGCTATATTTGTCATGAATAAAAATCAATTTATCCATGTGTGGACTGAGGTTGCTTTCAATAAGAAAATTCAAGATATTATTATTTGAATATAATAATACCATCTTGATAGGATACCGTCTCTGCTTTAAATTAAAAAAAAAATTTTGGCATACCTGCTTTCAGTAAAAAAAATTCAAAATATTATCATTTAAATATAACACTTCCCTAACCCCCCCGCCCCCTGGATACCATGCACCTTGATAGGGTACCTTCTCTGCTTTAAATTAAAAGAATAATTAACTTTTTGGCATCCCTGCTTTAAAAAATAAATAAATTTGACATACTATCATTTAAATATAATATCTCCCTATTGCCCCCCCCCCCTTTGGATACCACCTTGATAGAATACCGTCTCCACTTTAATTTAAAAAAAATAATTTTTTTGTCATCCCTGCTTTCAATAAAAAATATCAAGGTACTATCACTTAAATATAAAAACTCCCTATGCCCCCCCCCTATGGATACCATCATCTTGATAGGATACCCTTTTTGGTTTAAAATAAAAAATGATTAACTTATTGGCATCCCTGCTTTCAAAAAAAAAATTGAGGTATTATCATTTAAATATGATAGCTCACCCCCCCCCTCTGGATACCACCTTGATATGATGCCGTCTCTGCTTTAAATAAAAAAAAATAACTTTTGCATCCCTGCTTTCATTAAAAAAAAAAATCAAGATATTATCATTTAAATGTAATACCTCCCTACCCCCCCCCCCCTCCCTCTGGATACCACCTTGCTAGGATACCGTCTCAGCTTTACATTAAAAAAATAATTTATTTAATAATTAACTAGGTCACTGTATGGTTCAAACAAACATGCAAAGTAACATTAAACAGCTTAGTGTTCCTTGAAAAAAAAATTTAGGGTATGAGTAAAGGGGTACAAAGACAACAACAAAAATTTCAAAATTATTCAGATATACCTCAAATTATTGGAAAACTGAGTCATAGATTTGCTGTGGCATTCAATAAGATCCAAAGAATCTAATTAAAAGGGAGCACACACAAAAGCCAAATTAGGCCAGTAGCCTCTGATAAATCGCTAAATACCCAAGACAATGAACAAGTCCCAACGGGGGGCCCTGGGTCTATCAAAATATTTCAATGGTTTCCCAGAGAATTTGATAGTATTTTTTTCCATCTTTGCTTTAAATGAAAAAAATAAAAATCTTTTTGACATCCCTGCTTTGAATATAAAAAATGAGATATTATCATGTAAAAATGATAGCCCCCTATCTCCCCCCCCCCCCCCTATAGGCAATAATTTACAATTTTCTTATGAACCATATTTTTGGGCTCACTTCCGTTTCAATCTTTAATTCCCCAACCTTGTACATAGCTTAGTCTTTAGCTAAATTTTGTCTCAATAGAAGGTTGTTTGTTTGTTTTTTTTTGGGGAGGGGGGGTAAAAAATTTTCAGAAAGAAGATTGTATTTTCTTTCATCTATCAGGCATTCAACAATTGAGTATTAAACATTAAGAAAATCTTATCTACAAATAGCAAAAGAAAAAAAAAATTCTGCAAACTTACAATTCAGCAGTTGAAACGATCTTTCTCCTATCAATTTCAAAATCAAACTGTGGTGAATGTTGCGTTCTATAATTCTATTCAACTTGAAAATAAAATTCTTGACTACAAATGATGTAAGGAATTGCAAGTGGGAAAATGGATTCGAAATGATTTAAACTCATAATGTCTGATTTCATAAAGACAATACTTTTTTTTGTCAACATTTGCAGAACTGTGTATATTGCAATATTTGCAATGCAATTGCATATTGCATCTGTCTGGTTTTTATGCAAAGTAACAAGAGACGAAAATTGACAAACCAGAGAGTAGCAAAGAATTATGGTATGCAAAGTAATATTTGGCAGGGAAAGTCACTGGTGATAAATTGTTAGGGGTGGCACCGTGATTGTGTGATTTTCGGGGATTCGGAGAACCAAATTTTTTTTCGGGGTGATGAATAAATTTTTGGGGAAATACTCAAAAATTCGGGGATAGTGCAAGCCTTGCTTGATTTTTAATCAGGAAAATCGAAATAATAAACCAAATGAGAAGGAAAAGCTCCGACTTTGCGGTTGACGCAATAAAGAATTGCCGCAAAATTAATTTAAAGTTGACCAAACGCCGCAACCTTTGCCGGTGGCGGAGCACCTGCGGCACCCCGGCGGCGTTCGACCGGGCCTCTTGTCGGCGGCGTTCAGTCGATCTGCCGGCGTGGCGCCGGGGTCTAGTCTGGAGTGCTTTGGAGGCAACTTGACTAAGCATGTTGATCAAATTTTAATTCATCATCTACAAGCATACCCAGGTCTCTTTCAGCATGGGAGGAACCAATCATTTGCCCAACACCATCCATTCCACACATGTAATACTGACTCTTCACATTCTTTCTGCTAAAATGAATTGTCCTGCATTTCTTAATGTTCAACTGCAACCTCCAGAGTTGCCCAATTGTAGTTTGTCTAGGTCAGGTTGTAATAAGGCTTGCTCTTTGGCTTTTTTTTTGCAGGGCTGATGATTTTCAAATCATTGGGATACAGGTTCATTTTTTTTTGACAGATTGTGGGGCATTGTTGATATAGATGTTATATAATGTTGGACCAAGGATTGTTCCCTGTGGGACTCCTTTTTTCACTTCAGTGCTATCTGAGTAAAATACCTGACTGTTTTCTCCATGCATCTTTACACTCTCCCTTCTATTTATCAGGAATGCCATCACCTACTCAACAACCTCTTGGCTTACCCCAATTACAATTAATTTTGTCTGTTGTCAATTATGACATACTTTGTCAAATGCTTTGGCTTGATCTAGGAGAACAAGCTCTGCTGGGATTCCTCTATCTAGAAGCTCTGTGACAAAATTGTACACATCTATCAGATTTGTATCAGTAGATTGTCCTTGTCTAAATCCATGCTGACTGCATAATAAGATTGTTGGAGGTGAGGTGTCTGACAATTGCAGTATTTACTATTCCTTCCAGAATTTTCTGAACGATAGATATAATACCTATAGGGCATTAATTTGATGGGTCTAATCGACTGCCACCTTTAAGGGTAGGGATGATTCCTAAATTAAAAAAAAAACATTTATATGGATTAAAATTCTACTCAAATTACACGTTTTTATTGAGGTTTTTATTGAATGGTTTGTTATTGGTTTGTTATACAGGTTTTTATTGAATGGTTTGTTGTAGAAACTTGAAAAAGGGCTCATTTGATTAGAAATTCAAAGGGCTAGTGCCCTTTTTAATAGTCAAAAGTGATTGGAGGGCAACTAACCCCCTCCATGCTCACCATTTCCCCAAACACATCCAATCAAAATTTCGAGGTTGCTGTTTTGTTCAACATGGTAGAAAGTTCTGGAAATTTTGTCTTTGAGGATGACAAACCCCTCAGGGCAAGGGTTGTAAGGTCTGCCCTGGGGATATGTTAGGTTTTTATAGAAAGTGCTGTCATAGAAACTTCAAAAAGGGCTCATTCAATTGGAAATTGAAAAGGCTAGTGGCCTTTCAATAGTTAAAAGTGATTGGAGGGTAACTAACCCCCCTCTCATGCCCACCTTTTCCCCAAACATGTCCAATTAAAATGTTGATGGCCATTTTGTTCAACACAGTTGAAAGATCTGGAAATTATGTCTTTGATGAGGACATTCCCCCCACAGCCCTCAGGGCAAGGGTTGTAAGTTATTCCCTGGGAGCATATGAGGTTTTTATAGAAGGCGTTGTCGTAGAAACTTCAAAAAAGGCTCATTTGATTAGAAATCAAAGTGCTAGTGTCCTTTTTAATAGTCGAAAGTGATTTGAGGGTCATTAATCCCCCTCTCACGCCCACCTTTTCCCCAAACATATCAAATCAAAATTCTGAGGTAGCCTTTTTGATCAACATAGTTTAAATTTCTATAAGTTAAATCTTTGACGTTGATCACCCCCCCCCCCCCACAGCCATCAGGGCAAGGGTTGTAAGTTATGGCCGGGGGGGATATAAGGTTTTTTATAGAAAGTGTTGTCGTAGAAACCTCATAAAGGGCTCATTCAATTGGAAATTTAAATTGTTTCCTTTTTTAATAGTCAAATGTGATTCTATGGCAACTGACAC
Source organism: Artemia sp. Qi Xiang Cuo (assembly GCF_049724085.1). Lineage (NCBI taxonomy): Eukaryota > Metazoa > Arthropoda > Branchiopoda > Anostraca > Artemiidae > Artemia > Artemia sp. Qi Xiang Cuo. The sequence goes on from NC_142800.1 coordinate 74,246,248, forward strand.
CCCTTCCATGTCCACCTTTTTCCCAAACACATCCAATCAAAGTTTTGATATAGCGATTTTATTCAAAATTTTTTATATTTATGGAAATTATGTATTTCAGGAAGAAAACCCCCCCCCCCCCCCACAGCCCTCAGGAAAAGAGCGGTCAGTTTTATCCTGGGGGCATATAAGGTTTTGTATAGATAGCGTTGTTGTAGAAACTTCAGAAAGGGCTCATTGGATTGGAAATTTAAATTGTTTCCCCTTTTAATAGTCAAATGTGATTCTATGGTAACTGACACCCCTTCCACACCCACCATTTCCCCAATCACATCCGATCAAAATTTTGATCTAGCCATTTGGTTCAACGTAGTTGAAAGTTCTGGAAATTATATGTTTGAGCAGGACACTCCCCCCACAGTCTTCAGTGGCAAGGTTTATGTTATAACCTGGGGGCATTTAGGGTTCTTATGGAAGGAATGCTCATATAAACTTCAGAGGGCTCATTTGATTGGAAATTGAAAGTTCTAGTTCATTTTTTAAGTGTCAAATGATATTGGAGGGCAGCCAGCTCCCCCCCCCCCAAACCTCTTTCTCAAATGCATCCAATAAAAATTTTAAGATAGCTATTCTGTTAAAAATAGTTCAAAGATCATATAACAAAAATTTCGGTGTGCACACAACCCCACAGGGCCCAGGGGTAGGCGTTGTAAGTTATGCCCTGGGGGCATATATGGGTCTTATGTAAGGGACACTTATATAAACTCCAAACAGGGCTTAATTGATTAACAATCTTAAATTCTAGTTTAATTTTTAAGATTCAAAAGAGATTGGAGGGCACCTAGCCCTCCCCCCCTCCACACCTTTTTTTCCTCAAACCCATCCAATAAGAACTTTGAGATAGCTTTTTTTTGAAAAATATGAAAAATAGTTCAAAGATCATATAACGAAAATTCTGGGATCGACAAAACCCCTCCAGGGCCTGGGGGCAGGTGTTGAAAGTTATGCCCTGGGGGATTATATGGTTCTTATTGAAGGGATGCTCATAAAAACTTCAGAGATGTCTCATTTGATTGGAAATTGAAAGTTCTAGTTCAGTTTCTTAGAGTCAAAAGAGATTGGAGGGCAACTAGCCCCCCCCCCTTTTTTCCCCAAATGCATCCTATTAAAATTTTGAGATAGCCAATAAGTTAAAAATTGCTCATAAGTCAGATAACAAAAACTCGGGTGTCATCACACCCCCCCAGGGCCTGGGGGCAGGCGTTGTAAGTTATGTCCTGGGGCCTATCTGGTTCTTATGAAAGGGATGCTCGTATAAACTTTGGAGAGAGCTCATTTGATTGGAAATTGAAAATTCAAGCTCACTTTTTAATAGTCAAGAGATCCAAGGGCAGCTAGCCCCCCCCCCTCCCCCATGCCTTCTTTTTCCAAACCTATCTAATGAAAATTTTGAGATAGAAATTTTGTTAAAAATAGTTCAAAGGTTGGATGAGAAAAAATCTGGTGTCAATACAACCCCCCAGGACCCAGGGGAGGGCGTTCTATGTTATGCCCTAAGGGCATGTATGGTTCTTATGAAAGGGATGCTTGTATAAACTTCATAGAGGGCTCATTTGATAGGAAATTGAAAGTTAAGTAATTGATAGTAAAGGCTATACGGCTCCAATGTTTTATTATTATTAAATAAAAGTTCAAATAGGGATAAAATCCTTTTAATAGACAAGTGATGATGATAACAGTGATAGAAATTCACAAAAAATACCAGATATTTTGGTCACATATACAGTGACCGTCATCAGTAGTAAAAATATCTGGTATTTTTTTGTGAATTTCTATCACTGTTGTCATCATCACTGTCTATTAAAAGGATTTTATCCTTATTTGAACTTTTATTTATCGTCATGGAAAGGCAGTGTGGTCTCCGAAATTATCTACGTCATTATTATTATTATTATTTTTTTTTTCAAAGGCACTTTATATAGAAGGGGTTGTTGTATAAACTTATGAGTTTAAATTTTAACAGGTATTTGTATCTCCTGAGCTTAAGTTTAAAATGGTCTTTACTTTTCTTTGAAAAACTTATTTTTGGAATGTTTTTTTAATTAGTCTTCAACAAAGAAGCCTCCTTTGTGACATTATCAAGCAATGTCACAACTGAGCTTTTAATATTTTGTTGACAAGGGTCAAGTGCAGACAGGTTGTCCACATACTTCCACATGCTTGTGGTCAGTGATGAGGCTATTAACCATAATAAGGAATAAAATGGGACCCAACAGAGCTCCCTGGGGGACCCCACAAAAGATAAGAAAGAGGATCTGAATAAAAATTTTTATATTTAAGCACTTGAGAACAATTTGTTAAAAGGGAGGCAGCAATTTTAACTAGAAAGGGACTCACTTGAAACTCCAAGAAGACTAAAAAGGTAGTGTGAAGTAGATGTCTCCTTCATGTTTCCAGATTTTTGTAAGTCAACAAGTTCAGGAATCTCTGCCTTTAACCAATTAGTAAAGAAACCCTTGTACATTTTTTGAGAAATTGGGGTCAAGGTAATTGGTTGTACTCTAGTAAAATTGTTCAGGCCTCCCTTCTTTTGGATTGGAGTAATATAGCCCAGCTTCCAGCACAAAGGGTAACATCCAGACGTACTAATATCATTAAAAGTACTAACAAAGGTGTTGATAGTTTATCAGGGAATCCTTTTATTAAATTAATGGGACAAACACTAGTTCTTTTTGGTTTCTATATTTTTTCTACTATTTGCTTCATTGCCCCTTCATTACAAAAAAAATGAATAAAATATCCCACTAGTTTCTTTTTTTATTTTTAAATGCTGATGGTGCCGCCCAGGTTCTTGCACTCATTTACTTGTCTCTTCTCTTTTTTTGTTTTAGCCCCCCCTGCAATTCTTATATCTTTTTTGTTTGCTTATTTATTTATTTTTGCCCCCCCTCTTTCTTGACCATTTTTTATCTTTTCAACTCTTTTCTTGACTTTGTTATTGACACTTTTTATTGTCCCCTTTAAATAGTATGTATTTATGTCTCGTTCTTGTTCGTATTTATTTGCTTATTTTGTCCCTCCCCCCTTTTTATATCCTTTTTAATTCTTTTTCTGATTTGTATTTGTGTAAGTTTAGTTTGACAGGTTTTTATGTTTTTAACTTTTTTAATTGAGTTTTTACAGTGTAATTATTGACTTTTAAATGGTTGTTCATTATGATTTTTCTTTTTTGTTGTTTTTTTTTGCATTTTTGCCAGTTTTAGTGCAACCATTAATATTGTCAACTCCAAAGTCCAAATTCAGCCCTTAGTGGGCTTGTGATTAGGGATTTTTGGAAACAAATATCTTATTTTACATCATAACATCTTTTTTTTTTATAACGAAAATCCGTCAGAACGTCGACAGTCATAACATCAACACATAACATCTAAAAAATTTTCATAAAATTAAACATTTTAAAACTTTAGTTTTTTGGGGTTTAGGGAGGAAAGGTACCTAGGTTAGGTTACATATTGAATATATGCTATGCTTTACCCCTGCACCCCTGATGTGCAAATATATAGCCGAAATTTGTTTCTAAACTATTATATACTTATTACAATTATATAAACTTATAAATTTTTTTAAATAACAAAAATTTGTTGGAACCACTAACCGTCAGAACGTCGACAGTCATAACATCAACACATCATAACATCTAAAAAAAATTCATAAGAAAAATACATTAGAACCACTAACTGTCAGAACGTCAATAGTCATAACATCAACACGTCATAACATCTAAAAAAATTTTAATGTTATGACGTGTTGATGTTATGACTGTCAACGTTCTGACAGGTAGCGATTGTGACTGTCGATGAACTGACGTGTCGATGTTATGACTGTTGACGTTCTGACGGGTAGCGATTGTGACTGTCGATGGACTGACGTGTTGATGTTATGACTTCTGACGTTCTGACGGGTAGCGATTGTGACTGTTGATGTCCTGACGTGACGATGTTATGACTGTCAATGTCCTGACGTATTGATGTTCTGACAGATTTTCCTTTTTAATAAAATAGCGTTTTGTGCTTGTGACGGTTGTTGGAAATGGTAACATCCCATGATGTGTTGATGTTATAACTGTCAACGTTCTGACGGGTAGTAATTGTGACTGTTGATGAACTGACTTGTCAATGTTATGACTGTTGACGTTCTGACAGGTAGCGACTGCGACTGTCGATGAACTGACGTGTTGATGTCCTGACGTCAATGTTTTGACGGATTTTCCTTGTCAACCATATGATGTTTAGTGCTTGTGACGGTTAGATGAACTGGTAGCACCCCTACTTACAACCATTGCCCTGAGGGCTATGGGGGGGAGTGTCCTCCTATAAAACATAATCTCTATCTGGAAATCAACTGTGCTGAACAAAATTTTGATTGGATGTGTTTAGGGAAATGGTGGGTGTGTAAGGGGTATTAGTTGCCTTCCAGTAACTTTTGACTGTTAAAAAAGTGGCACTAGCCATTCCAATTTCCAATCAAATGAGCCCTTTTCCAATTTTCTTGACAACTCATTCAATTCGAAGTGCCCTGGCCAAAACAAGAAAATAAATGATACATTGTGCCAACATTGTTCTTTACTTAGGCAGCGCTATTGTACTGCCTGTGATTACAGCATGAAGTAGCGCTTATAAGAGTAATAAAAGCGTTTCCAGAAAGCAAGCGATGTAGATTGTAAGAAAACCAGAGTCTCCATGGTCTGACAGTATCTTTAGCACCGTAGTCTGTTGGGAGTAGCCTCCTCCTCGGCACCTCAATTTACGCTAAAGTTTAAATTTTGTCCCAATTCTTTAAAAAACAACTCCAGAAATACAAGGGTCGTTTTATTAGAACGATAAGTAACTTTTTTATAAATGACCGAAAAACTGTAGCGTTAAGAGCGACGTGTTGGGAAGGGGGCAACCCCCCTAATATACGTAATAATTTCTGTTCGTTTTAAGTTTCTGTGTTGCTTCTTACTTTCAATTGAAAATCTTGATTTTTTTTTATTTAATGAAGCTTAGAGACAAACATTTTTCTAAAGGCAATGGCAAAAATATGTCAATGAAAATAAAAGTATATAAAAATGAAAAAAGTAATTAATTACAAAAAAACAATTGCCTACCTACAAAAAAATAAGATATAAACTCCCAGCAATCAGTTCTGCTCAGCAATCCCGAAGCGTTGGACGGATAGTTTTTGACAATATCAACAGTTTTGAACTTGTTTGTCAAACACCAAAATATTTAATGCCTTTTGACTCAATTGTTTATAAAAAGTAATGCATTATCAAAGTAGTTTGTTCAAAGTAAAACACTAAAACTAAAATTAAGAAAATCAAATAAAATTTCTTAATTCAATATATTTAGAATACCAAAAACCAATATATTTGGCACCTTTAGGCTTCAGAAGTATAAAAAGTTAAATTTTTTTCAAAGTGAAAACTAGATAAATACAATCACTCCTGGAAAAAAATAAAATGATAATAAAAAACAAAATAAGTATCCGCTCATAGGAAAAATACAAAAATTCCCAGCATTCCGTTCAGGGGAAACATTTCTGATTATAGTGTGCTTCATATATCAGCTCATTGGTACTCTTGCAATGCAAGCAAACGTGGACAGCAGATTTTACTGAAATTATCCCTTATTAAGTTGTTTTCCTTGTGTTTTCTACAATCAAAGAATTTCCTTGTGTACTATTAGCTACATCAATCATAGGCAGTGCGCTAGCGCTGCCTAAGTAAAGAACGATGTTGGCACAATGTGTCGTGTTTTTTTTTTTTTTTTTTTTCTCCATACCCGGGCACTTCGTATCGAAGGAGTCGTCATAGAAACTTTGAAAAGGGCTCATTCGATTGGAAATTGGAGTTCTAGTGCCCTTTTTAATAGTCAAAAGTGATTGGAGGGCCACTAGCCCCCCCCCACGGCCATCATTCCCCCAAACACATCCAATCAAAATTTTGAGATAGCCATTTTGTTCAGCGTAGTTGATTTCCAGATAGAAACTATGTTTTTGAGGAGAACACTCCCCCACAACCCTCAGGACAAGGGTTTTAAGTTATGCCCTGAGGGCATATAAGTTTTTTTTTATAGAAGGCGTTGTTGTAGAAACTTCAAAACAGGCTCATTCAATTGGAAATTCAAAGGGCTAGTACCCTTTTTAATAGTTGAAAGTGATTGGACGGCAACTAGCCTCCCCCCCACGCCCATCATTTCCCTACACACATCCAATCAAAATTTTGAGATAGCCATTTTGTTCAGCATAGTTGATTTCCAGATAGAATATATGTTTTTGAGGAGGGCACTCCTCCACAACTCTCAGGGCAAGGGTTTTAAGTTATGCCCTGGGGGCATATAAGGTTTTTTATAGAAGGCGTTGTCGTAGAAACCTCAAAACAGGCTCATTCGATTAGAAATTCAAAGGGCTAGTACCCTTTTTAATTTTCAAAAATGATTGCAGGGCAACTAGCCCCCCCCCCCTCACCACGCGCAGCATTCCCCCAAACACATCCAATCAAAATTCTGAGATAGCCATTTTGTTCAGTGTAGTTGATTTCCAGATAGAAAATATGTTTTTGAGGAGGACACTCCCCAACAACCCTCAGGGTAAGGGTTTTAAGTTATGCCCTGGTGGCATATAAGGTTTTTATTGAAATCTTTGTCGTAGAAACTTGAAAAAGGGATCATTCGATTTGAAATTCAAAGGACTAGTACCCTTTTTAATAGTCGAAAGTGATTTGAGGGCAACTAACCCCCCTCTCAGGCCCACCTTTTCCCCTTTTCCCAAACGAATTTCCTTGTGTACTAATAGCTGCATCAATTACTAATAAGCAGATACATATTTAGGATCACCAAAAAACCTTATTCTTTGATTGAATGTTATCAATAGTTAGGCTCTTATACTTTCGTTACTGACAAGGATCGTTATTTAATTGCCATTCATTACTATGGAGAATATTTTTTTTTTTTTCAACCAAATCATATAAAAAAAGTTTGTGGAAAACTGGAAAGGGGTCACTCAGCCACAAATTAGAACTTATATTTTCCTTATCAAGGGTCAAAATCTATTGGCAGGCAGCCATCAATGGGCAACATACATTTTTTCCATGTTTTTTGCTATTCTGCTCTTTTCCCTTTGGTTTTCTTATAATTACTTTATAGTCTCAAATTTCCAAACAACTCAGAACAACAAAAATCAAAACAACTGATTGTTTATTTTGCTTATTAAGGATCATTGTGAACTTAAATTAGTCGGACTTTCGCTATTTGACAGCATGTTATTCATCATAATAATTATATAATTTATTCAATGATTACGAAAGTGACACAATACTCTGTAAGGGATTAAAGTACTAGTGTGACTTTTCATTCTTTCGCAATCTGGTATAGCTTGTATTTTTGGACTGATTTGAACTAATTAGCTTGTTTCTGGAGGGACTACACTTGTTCCTGTGAGTAAGTCTCATTCTATGATTTTTTAAAGAATAACTTAGAGAATACCGACATTACAGTCGATAATTATGTCACTCACAAAACAACATTTTGATGACCTTAAGGATGAAATCTTACAGACGATTACAAAGCTCCAGCAAGAAAACAAGCGTCTCAGATCCGAAAATATGCTGCTTAGATCTGAACTTGTTAATGTGAAAACGACTGCTTTTGCTCTGAACTGTACTTGAGAAGGAATAATCTTGTTTTCCACAGCCTAGAATTTTCAGAAGGCAAAGATATCCGAAAGAAAGTAAATAGCTTCTTCGGGTCAAAACTGGGAATAGCTAATGCCAACCAGATACGTACCAGTTTTGTATACAGAATTTCAAAGAAACCATCAAACTCCAAGTCGTCTAGCCCTAGCGGCCCAACCCTCAGAAACAGTGCGCAGCAAAAAAAGTCAGCAGATCCGGTTCTTGCTAGCCTAGAAAATTTGGTACTTATGCATTATATTTTACACACCGCTATATACTGTATCGGGAAACACTAAAAGAAACCAGTCAAACGGGTATTTGCAATAGAGAAATTTTCTCAAACTCATGACCGATATATTCATCGTTTTTTATGCCAGAAAATCCCAGGATGCTATTTTTTTCAAAAAAAATATGGAGCCCTTTTCTAAAAAAAAAATACATAAATACATACATACACAACTATTCCTCGTGAAAAGAGATACGATACATTTAGTTGTTCCTATTAAAAATTAAATAAGAAAAACAAGTTTTTTTTAACTGAAAGTAAGGAGTGACATTAAAACTTAAAACGAACAGAAATTATTCCGTATATGAAAGGGCTGTCCCCTCCTCAATGCCTCGCTCTTTACGCTAAAGTTTTTTATTGTTTAAAAAAAATAGAGTTGTGAGAAAGTCAAACTTTAGCGTAAAGAGCAAGGCGTTGAGGAGGGGACAACCCCTTTCATGTACGGAATAATTTCTGTTCATTTTAAGTTTTAATGTCGCTCCTTTGTTTCAGTTAAAAAAACTTGTTTTTTTTATTTAATTTTTGAACGTTTTTGAATAAATGCAGGTTTTGATCTTGGCTCACAGTACATGAATAATTAAAACAAAATTTTCATATTAATTTACTTTTATTTGGTTAAATGGCTTTCTCGAAACTTCTTTCATTTTATTTACGAACGTTTTTATTAGTAATAAATATGTAACTTACGAATTAACTTACTTAACGAACTGATATATTCATATATTTTTAATACGTATATTAGGGCGTTCGCCCCCAAGTTAATACCTTGCTCTTTGATGTAAAGTTCTAATTTTGTTCCAATTCTTCAAAAATGACCGCTTAATCACAAAGGCCGTTAATTAGAATAAATAGCTCTTGTGAAAGTACTAAAAAATCTCTGGCTTAAAGAGTGAGGTATTGCCTAGGGGATGAACCCAATCATATATGTAATATTTTCTGTTTGTTTAAAGTTTTGATGTTGCTGATCTTGCAGTTGAAAAACTTGTTTTTTTATATTTAATATCTGATCTTTTTTTAAATAATGCTGGGAAGTCCGGCTTCCCCTTCATAGAAATGTCCTCTCCCCCATGAAAACTTCCTTCATGGAAAGATCGTCCCACCGAACTTGGGGCCACTCCCCCCCCACCCACTACCAGGAAAAATCTCCCCTGAAAACGTTTGTACTGTATACTTCCCAATAACCAATGCTATATGTTAACATTGGGTAAAGTTCATAACTTTCAGCCCTCCTCTCGGGAACTTCGGGGGATTAAGTCATCCTAAAAGACATACTTATATTATTTTCGAACATGCTGAACAAAATGGCGATCTTAAAATTTTGATCAGGTGACTTTGGGGGAAAAAATGAGCGTGCGAGGGGGCCTAGTTGCCCTCCATTTTTTTGTCACTTAAAAAGGGCACTAGAACTTTTAATTTCCATTCCAATGAGCCCTCCCACGATATTCTAGGACCACTGGGTCGATACGATCACCCCTGGAAAAAAAAAACAAAAACAAATAAACACGCACCCGTGATCTTTCTTCTGGCAAAAAATGCAAAATTCCACATTTTTGTAGATAGGAGCTTGAAACCTCTACAGTAGGGTTCTCTGATACGCGGAATATAATGGGGTGATTTTCATTAAGGTTCTATAACTTTTAGGGGATCTTTCCTCCTTTTTTCGAAAATCAGCCAAATTTTCTCAGGTGCGTAACTTTTGATGGGTAGGATTAACCTTGATGAAACTTATATATTTGAAATCAGCATTAAAATCCGATTCTTTTGATGTATCTATTTGTATCAAAATACCGTTTTCTAGAGTTCCGGTTACCATTGAGTCAGGTCCCAATATTGAGTCAGGTCCCAATATTGAGTCAGGTCCCATTGAGTCAGGTCCCAAAGTTCATAACTTTCAGCCCTCCTCCTGGGGGCTTCGAGGGATTAAGTCATCCTTAAAGACATAGTGATAATATTTTCGACCACGCTGAACAAAATGGTTATCTCAAAATTTTGACCGGGTGACTTTGGGAAAAAAATGAGCGTGGGAGGGGGTCTAGTTGTTCTTCATTTTTTTTGGTCCCTTAAAAAGGAAATTAGAACTTGCAGTTTCCAATTGAATATGTCCCCTCGCGATATTCTAGGACCACTGGGTCGATACGATCACCCCTGGGAAAAAAAAAATAAATTAGCACACATCTCTAATATCGTTTCTCACAAAAAATAGAAAATTCCTAATTTTTGTAGATAGGAGCTTGAAACCTCTACAGTAGGGTTTTCTGATATGCTGAATATGATGGTGTGATTTTCATTAAGGCTCTATTACTTTTAGGGGGTCTTTCCCCTTTTTTCGAAAATAGCCAAATTTTCTCAGGCGCATAACTTTTGATAGGTAAGATTAAACTTGATGAAACCTATATATTTGAAATCAGAATTAAAATCTGATTCTTTTGATGTATCTATTGGTATCAAAATTCCGTTTTTTAGAGTTTCGGTTACCATTGAGCCAGGTCGCTCCTTACTTACAGTTTGTTACCACGAACTGTTTGATTAATCACGGTACTGCTCTGAGTATTCCTCAGCAGTGCTACTGAGCGAACTTTTGAAGGGAATGTGGATTGAATTCTTCTCAGCAAATTTTCAACTGCAATTTAACATGTTAGTTTTATGCTTAATATATTTTTTATAGTCTTTCGTCTTATGCTTGTTATTCAGTTGCATTATATTTTTATAATATTGAAGCTTTTGAACTCTAAGCCTGTTACTAATCAAGCTTCTCCTTAAAGATTTTTGGAAATAGGTGTTGTTTATTATTGCTTATTTTTCAGTGATAGACAACCTCCTTCAAGACTACCACCTACCACCGAAAACGCTCCACCCGTTTTTGGTCAGGAGGCACGCCAACGAAAAAACGTAGAAGTCAAATGAACAAATCTGTGAAGAAAAAAAAAACGTCCAGACTCAGAACACCTCCGAGTATTGAGCTCCATTGAGCCAGGTCGCTCCTTACTTACAGTTTGTTACCACGAACTGTTTGATTAATCACGGTACTGCTCTGAGTATTCCTCAGCAGTGCTACTGAGCGAACTTTTGAAGGGAATGTGGATTGAATTCTTCTCAGCAAATTTTCAACTGCAATTTAACATGTTAGTTTTATGCTTAATATATTTTTTATAGTCTTTCGTCTTATGCTTGTTATTCAGTTGCATTATATTTTTATAATATTGAAGCTTTTGAACTCTAAGCCTGTTACTAATCAAGCTTCTCCTTAAAGATTTTTGGAAATAGGTGTTGTTTATTATTGCTTATTTTTCAGTGATAGACAACCTCCTTCAAGACTACCACCTACCACCGAAAACGCTCCACCCGTTTTTGGTCAGGCGGCCCCCCAACTAAAAAACTTAGAAGTCAAATGAACAAATCTGTGAAGAAAAAAAAACGTCCAGACTCAGAACACCTCCGAGTATCACCTAGTATCATATTCAAAGCTCTTCTTTACAAGTGCGTCAATGTATGGTTTTAATATATCAACGAGCGGCGGTTCCGTGGGTAGATTTAAGGTTGATGGATTCTTTAGATCTTCAACCGAATAGGTTTTTACGATTTTTCGCTCGTCTACAAGAGAACGCTGGTCTAACGCGTGTCTCATTGCTGAGTGAGCACTAAAAATATTTTTGTATTCATCCCACCCTGCTTTTCTGTCCTCCTCGGAAAGAATTTCATTTTCTTCACTCTTCAAGAGGGAGTCATGCTCATGATAGGTCATAATTGTATCCTTGTGCGACTTTATTATATCAGCTAGCAACGAATCCGTGGGTGGCTTTGGAGTTGGTCGATTCTTTTGCGTATCTGGTTCAAAGCTATACAGCTGTAAATCTTCCTTAGAATAGTGTGTTTTGGTCTGTTGCTCATCTACAACACGAGATGCTAACGACTGTTTCATTACCTAGAAGAGTTTAAAGAATTTCATTTTCTTGTCAAGATCAACTTTGTTTAGCCGAATCTACTTGGAACCAAGGAGGTATTATGGAAGGAATTTGCCAAGCCGATTATGAATGGTCATAGTGCGGATGCAACTCCGAAGGATGTGAAAAAAATGAAGGGGAGAGCGCATGTCCTTCACTCCTTGATGCAAGGTGAGCTATTCAACTCCTCTTTTTAATTCTCAACTTTCTTATGTTGTTTATAAAATGCAAAAAGTGACCTTTCAGGTTTTGGGTTTCAAGGAAGGGGAAAATTCACTTAGTCTTGAGGCGATGTCTACCACTCCCCTTAAATTCTTGATTTTTAAAATTACCCTCCATGAATCATAAGGATCATTAATTTTAAGTTTCACCTAAACAAGCTTACACTTAAGATTGTTTTCGAACGTAAATGTTAATGTTTTCAGTAAATGTTGTTAAATCTTGCAATGATAGCGCATAGTTAACACTATCGTTTAAATTTATTGGAAAAAAGGAATTATGGGATCAAATTTTCATTGGAAAATTAGAACGGCCGTGCAGTCCGTGAGTTTTTGAAGAAATGGAGAACTTTATCTGGAAGTTATTTTATTTAATCTATATATATATACAGCGTATTGTCAGGGACACCAATGGAATGGGGCAAAAGGCAATTATCCCATAGAGTTGAAAAACACCGTTTTTGGCATTTTCAAAAAAAAATACCCCCCCCCCCCCCCTTACATTTCGAAAATTACCCTTTTTTGGTATTTTCTTTGCATTGCAACAGAACCGTCCTTTTATTTGACAGTAAAAAAAAATCTGAATATTTCGATCACACACAGTGGCAGTCTTCAGCAGATAAACTAAATTAATACAAATACAAATTTGTATTATTTTAGCCTGTCTGCTGAAAACAGCAACAGTATATGTGACCGAAATGTCCAGAATTTTTTTTGTTCTTGTTTCACTGTCAAATAAAAGGACTTGTCCCAATTGAACTGTTATTTGTACGTCGTGAAAACGCAGTGTGGTCTTAGGAAATACTAAGGCCTGAATTTTGCTTAAGAATAAAAAATAATTGTTTTGGCTTTCGTTGGATTTTAAGGGTCTTAGTCGGACCTGCTGATAACGCTGCTTTCGATCTCATTTTTGCTGTCCCCCCCCCCCAAAAAAAAAAACTTCTGTGACAGATCTTACGGGGAAAAGGATTAAAAATTTACTCCAGCTAAAAATTTAGGTATGAATGACCTTCTGACCTCAAATGTATATTAGCAAAATTTCGTCCCAATTGTCCCAATCACTTGTCCCAATTGA